>NC_134488.1:105844719-106130188 GCF_040206685.1 Ascaphus truei | reverse complement strand
GAAAAAAGAATGAGGGGGTGAAGGAGACAGAAAATGGGGGGAGGGGAGATAATGGTGGGAGAGAGCGAGAAAGAGGCGGTAGGAGAGAGAGAATGGGGGAGGAAAAGAGAAAGAATGAAGGCAGGGAGAGGGGTGGAGAGAGAAAGGGGGAGGGGGAGATAATGGGGGGAGGGAGAGAGAATCAAGGGAGGGAGAATGGGGGGGAGAGAGAGCAATAAAGAGGCGGTGGGAGAGAGAGAATGGGGGAGGAAGAGAGAGACAGGGGGAAGGAGAGAGGAGAGGGAGAGAGAGGGGAGGGAAAAAGGAGAGAGAGAGGGGTAGGGATTGTGGAGAGAGAGGAGGTGGGTGAGAGAATGGGTTGAGGGTGGGAGAGAATGGGGGAGCCAGAAAATGGGGGAGTGAGGTTAGACTGTGTGTGGGGGAGAGAGGGGGGATTGTGTCGGATCAGGGCACCAACATGCTAAATATTCATAAATACAGATAAAATTAAAGGATCATTTTGGCTTGGTTCTATAAATTGGGGGGGCAATTGGGGGAGCAACACAAGATATATACGTTACTCGTACATATTTGAAGTTTCATACACAGAAAGTTAGAAAAATTCTATTAGTTATAAATTTATATTTTTCCGTTAACGTGGCATCGTGGCAGGTAAAAATATTTTTTTCCAAAAGTTAATTGTGGGTTGTGGAAGTCGAGGGGGCGGGGGGAGGAGGTGGAGGGAAGTGTGTGTGTGCAAGGCTGAAGGTTCGCCTAGGGCACCGAATAACCTTGCACCGACCCTGTACACAGGGCCATATTTACTAAGTCTTCCGGTGCCGGAGTACACCTTACAACCAATTCACTAGAATGGGCCAGAAGGTGTTTAATGCTTCTGGAAAGTGTCTTATGGAATAGCACCACTTAGTAAATATGGGCCCCAGGATTTTTTATGACCTTATAAATTAGTTGGTCATGTTTAATATAATTTTCTCTAGTGATGATGTCATGATTGGCATTTTGTGATGTCATCATATGCGATAGAATGCCAGCACTCTGGTTAAAGAAAGGTATTGGGGCTGCTAACTGAGCTGGTAGGGGAACCTATTGCTGTTTAGGATTTTTTGATCATGAAACATTACAGCAGACAGGTTAAGGATTTTACCAAAGTGAAGCTCTGTAATGTAGTTCAAAAATCTGGTAGTAGTTTTGGTCCTTGAAAAGGATACATTTGTTCTAGGTTTTAATACATGTTAATTTATCAACATGTCAATTCCTCTTAGATCATTGATGGGAAACAGGCGGTCAGGGGACTGCATGCGACCGGTAGAGGGCTTAACTGCGGCCCCCACAGCAGACCGCGCCTCAGGAACAGCGCTGCCAGTTCCGAGTTGCTGAGGATGTGATTGTAGCTGTGTGGATTAGTAGCTCAGTCCTAGTGCTTATTGACAGTGTGATGATAAATACTGTACTGTCCCGCTACTAGTTTCCCAGTGTGAGGAGAAGTGGGGACAGTGTTCATCAGCATGCTGCTATTAGGACGCTGAATGGGGGGAGCAGGGAGTAGCTTCTACCCTTGGCTGCAATGTCCCTGTCTGTGCATTATATATATATATATATATATATATATATATATATATATATATATATATATATATATATATATATATATATATAGGAAACCAGGTGTCCCACCAAGGAGACAAAAAACAGCACTCAAGGTATATTGCAAAAGTGTATTTGAAAAAACCAGGCACATATAAATCCAACGTTTCGGTCCTGTATAGGACCTTCCTCAGGGGCGTGCTGGAGAACACTGCCCAAGGAAAACATATATACCCTTCAGCCACCTGTGTGCATAATCAAGAACCAGCTGATTGTAACACAATTACAATCAGCTGGTTCTTGATTATGCACACAGGTGGCTGATGGGTATATATGTTTTCCTTGGGCAGTGTTCTCCAGCACGCCCCTGAGGAAGGTCCTATACAGGACCGAAACGTTGGATTTATATGTGCCTGCTTTTTTTCAAATACACTTTTGCAATATACCTTGAGTGCTGTTTTTTGTCTCCTTGGTGGGACACCTGGTTTCCTGTTATTTTTGTTGAACAAGCACCTATTTCTTTGGAGCCTTTGAAGTGCCTGCTGTTATCTTTATCTATCTATATATATATATATATATATATATATATATATATATATATATATAGTAATGTGCGGCCCTTGAGGTGTATCAAGTTGCCTACTACGTTCTTAGATCATATTAAAATACAATTTCGAAACCTCAAACATCACTCTCTTCTTCATGTGTAATGTCAGAAACACATGAACGTGAATTGTTTTGAGATCACAATAGCATCTTCTCAGAATGTACGTGTGCTACTATGACTGGATGTTTCATTCATCTTCAGTCAAAACAACTGTAAATAATGGTAAAGCAAAATCAGTGCAGGCTATAATTATACCGCTCCTTCACAATGCTGTGCCTATTGGGGGAAGTGGGTCTGTTTGTGCAATATCCGTGTGCTGGATAAGATAGCAGGCAAGTTTATGAACTATATTAGACCATCTCTTAGAAAATGTGTTCAAATAGTGATATCTTTTCCTGGACACACATCAAAGTGAATTGTTCTGAGATCACAATAGTGTCATCTCAGAATGCAAGTGTGCTAATATCACTGCTAAACACAAGTTGATACTTGGATTTATAATAATGTTTTAGAATTTGTCTGCTCAAATGTGATACATAATTGACATAATGTATTAATACTAGTACATAATAAACCATATGAATTTACTACCTTATTGCCGGTTACAAATATATTCAAGGTCAATACAAGGAACAGTCAAGTGAATTTCTCATCCCATTGAAAGTACAAATGACACGGTGATACCTTGAGATTGCTGGGAAAGAGATTTCACCAGCAGCAACGGGAATGGTTCTTCACCGTAAGGGCAGTTAAAGTGTGGAATTGACTACTGATTGAGACTGTGATGGCAGATACAATAGATATAATTAACAAAAGGTTAGACATATTTTTTTTTAGAAAGAAAAGGTATACATCTACACGTATACACCAAATAAGTTAAACATAAGAAATCTGATTGCCTTTATTAGAGTCCGGAAGGAATGTATGCTTCCTCTAATGAGACATAAGTGACTTATGTTTCACTAGACTTTTTAGTTTGCCTTAAGTCTGGATCAATATATATACAAATATAGGATGAGTATCTCAATCGACTAAATTTAACATAGGTTCAACTTCATGGACAGATGTCTTTTTTCAACCTATGTAACTACTGTATGTAACTAACTGTAACTCGGTGCTGCTGAGTTTCTCTATCCCCAAAGTCGCGTATCAGAAGAGCAGTGTGATGCCGTGAGAGGCTTTTCCACATTAACAATGTATATTACCTGGACAAAGTTGCTCTCATATATTGGTGCAAACTTGAACATATCATATTCCCCATTTATTAGGTGCCTCTGCAATTCCCCCATTTCTGGTGGGAACATTTGTAGTTCTTTCTCATATGACAACCGTTGGGCAGAATTGCTGAATGGGATGCTCATTGCTAGGACAATGTTGGGAACAAGAATGGTAAGATGAGTTACTGTACAGTGAATGGTCTGTGAACACGGAACAACCTACACTGGCAGGTTTAAGACAGTATGAGACTCAGATACAAACTTATGTCCTTTCATTTGCACTCATATATTTTACATCCAGTAAATGTTTCTCATCTACTGTAAAAAAAACTACAACGGATCCTGTTGGGTACTGCAGTATCACCTATATTATCCAACTGCAGTCCTCAATGGAGGTCAGGTTTTAAGGATATCCCCTGCTTCAGCACAGGTGGCTCAATCAGTCTCTCTCTCGCTCTTTCTCGCTCTCTCTCTCTCATATAACTATTTCAAACGATATTGCACAGCTGGAAAGAAATTGCATCCTAAAAAGCTTAGACATGCGATACCTGCTTAATCAATACGGCAAGATGCATTTGTGTGTGAAAATAGGCATGTTTGCCAATAAATGCAAGTTCTGCGATGCTGTGTAATGAACTACAGCAAATAATTACAAGCTTAACACTTTAAAAGTGAGCCAGACACGTTTAACAACTTTTACAAATGATATTGGCACTTACAAGTTCTTTAAACCTAGACATGAAAATGTAATTTGCAGAAAATGGAAACAATTCTGCAATTTACAATACCACACCATAAAGGAGTATAATGTTATTTTATGGAATATCTTGAGTTATATCACCCAGAATGTGACTTGTTTTCAGTTGTGGGCAATGGTAAGGCTGCTGATAGCAGCTTTGATACTATTTCTGTAGATCATTCAGTATATTCATATGACTTCTCTGTACCCTCAAATTATGACTGTAGCAGCACACATTAGTGGGGACCACAACATTTCATTCATTACTGTGACCACTGGAAGGTGGTCTTTGTGAAAGCTATCTCAGACAATTGGGCCTATAAGCCACTGATCCCTTCTACTTCAATGTCCCATTTAGTAAATCCAAAACTTGAAGTCCTATTAGAAGGTGAGTTAGAGTGGACATGGATAGGTTGTCACAATAGTTAGTTCTATCTTCCATCTAAATATACTTAGTCTGGGTTTCTTGGCCCAAGAAACACTTCTAACATTCAAGGCTACAGCAACAGGATAACGTTTGTGAAAATAACAGGGGAGATCTAGAAGTTAATTACATTGAAAAACATGGCCCAAAAAGACAAACTTCTTTGCCCTCCACCTGAAGTAGATCTAGGAACTCTCCTACTATAACACGTTGAGAAAGCTCTCTTGATGAAAATGCCAGCACCGCTATGCACATTTATGTGATGTAACCATATCATGCAAAAGAACAGTGTGAATTACATTTTGGGTGGACACCCTGTAGTTTGTAGAACATAAACGGCAAGTTTTTGGACATACATGTGATTTTCCAACGTGTGGATCCTACAAGTACTGAACATTGAAATTCGAGACTAAATCTTGGGTGTCAAATCAGATGTTTTGTGGAGCATATGAGATAGTACCGGTGCTGATGTTTACTTTTATCAAGATGTTTCAGTGGCAAGATGTCTCCTTGGTCTCTAGTGCTGGCTGCCACAGCGTATTATTGTACTATATATAGGGAAAACTGAAAAATCATGAGCATTATTACATCAGTGAGCATGGTTAAGGTGAGTGAGCGGGTTTGCTCGTGTTTTCTAGGGACTGGCAAAACCAGGCGTGGGAAATTAGAATCTACCAGAACCTTACATTCCAAAAACAAATAGAAAGCCAAAATCCTTAAAAATGTTCAAAACCAAAACATTACATTTTTTACAACCAAAACACCAGGGAAAATCCCCCCCATCCTTGGTGTTTTCCCAGCATGCATCATGCACGTCCGCAACTTATCTGCTGTTTTCCGTCCCGTTTCTCAGAGTGATTCTGTAGCACACTTACTTTTTCCTTGTTTCACGCCTTTACGTGATGTGCCTCACTTTCCCTCTAGTTAACCAGTTGTTAGCATCATCTGGGCTCATCACCTACACACCCAACTCTCACTGCTCCCCTCTCCTCTCTGTGACCTAGGCAGTGTAGGGCATAAAAGGTAAAGATGAGGTATTGAGTGAAGGTGCTGGGGATGCAAGGTTTGGGACATACATGTATTTTGCCATCACTTGGATCATATAAGTACATTGAAATGTGAGATTGAATAGTTATCTTTTCTGGCTTGGGGCAACCTTATTGGATCAGGCAATCCCTTGACTTGGTGATGCCCTTTCCCTGATCAAGATGTAACAATCTGTGTGACCACAAAGCAATGACCCACAAATTGTCTCTCTCGTATGCTCCCTTGACTACGCGGTCTCTTTCCACTGTCAGTGTGTCTCTCTATTGTTCTTTTCTGGTTTAGAACTCGTTTTGCTATAAATGCAGATGTGTGATATATGTGATAGGCAGGTGGATGACAGCTGCAACCTACAGAACAAGTGATAATGGCAATGCCAAACCTTTCCTGAACCGTTGGCTATGGGTGGTCAACCCTGTCTTGGGGTTCTTTTACATGTTATGATTTTTTTCCCTGTGTGGATTGCCGCTGATTAGAAGATTTTCTGATAGTTTAGGCCTTACTTTAGGGCTTGTGTAAGAAAAGCATGTTATGTGACTGGTCTGTATTACTGACATCATTGTTACAGTCACAATAGGAGCTGTATGGGAAGCAGCCTAAACTGGAGGGCCAGCGTTAAGTGTCAAATGGAGAGAGAACAAGCCTATTCCTGGGACAGTACTACAGACAAGCGATTCCAGGCATTGTGCTAAACGTACACAAAACACTAGCTGCATTGTCATAGTTTTGTGTCAATGTTCAATACCAAGGCCATTTCTAACTTTGCTTTTCGCACTTCAGCAGCTGATTTGCGGAATGTCAAAAGAATCACATGACACACATAGAATGGATTGTATCACATTCTGTACCAGAGATTATCATTTTTCACCTTTTAGTAGGATTACAAAATCTGAGGAAGAGAAACTTCATTGCTAACACACGTTATCAAATGGGGAAAACTCTTTTTTACATGTGATGCAAGCCCCATTTTGCTTTCAAAGTGCAGCACATCTATAGTATCTATGTATTCTTTCCAATGTCCACAATTTTCTATTGTTTGTAACTTCTATAATGGCTTTTCCCCCATTGTCATCATTCCCTTTACACCTGTTTGCTCTCTTCTTCCGCTCATGTCTCCTCAGGGCCCACGTATCCAATTCCCTTCTTCTCTCCCTTTATTCTCGCTGCAAGCCCATTCTCTCCCAGACTTTCTTCTTTACTGTCCTCTGTCCTACTCACTAAATTCAGTGTTACATCTCAGCAATGGTATTTTGTTCTTGGATAAATTCAGCGTTGTTTTCTGTGTGAGCATTTCTCCCTGCTGCAGGTACAAACCTCTGTGTTGTTGTTCTCACTTTCGGTCAGGAAGGCACCAGATTTTAACTATTTAATCTTTACCCATTCTAAAATATTTTCCTTTAAAGCAGAAAACGTGAAATCATGTTTTTTGTTGTTGTTTTTTTTTTTTAATAATCAGTTCTGTGGTATTCGATAATAGCGACTGTTTTATTTGTTTTTATTTTACACTCAATGGCATTTTTAATGAGTTTTAAAGTTTCATATTGCAAATGTTCTCAACAGTTTGAGCTGTAAACTGTAACAATAAATAATGTTACCTTAAGGATACATTGTAGCTGCTGAGTTACACCGACTGAAGCAGCCATTATGTTAGGCACACAATCAGGATTTTAAGAGATTTATAACAGGAGCACCACTTAATTGGCTGCTTAGGTAAGAATGCAGAATTATACATTGTCACACGCTTTACATATAAAATACATTTTAAAAAGTTGTAACGTAATATTCCTGCTTTAATATAACAATTCACTGCACTTTCTTCATTGCGCATGAGACAGCAAGCGTCAGGTTCAGACATGTGACGATGATCCAGACTGTTCTCCGATCTCTATCAATTATAGCATCGTTTCAACAGACTCCAAATATAAATACACAACCATTATCATACTGGTGGTGACATAAAGTAAGTTGGAAGGTATGATGAGAATATGCAACTTAGCATGTTGTTTTAACTAGAGTTGCCCAAATATTGACATTTTTGGTGTTTTGCAGTCAGTGATTAAATTGCAAATTAATCGGAAATGACTCCGAC
Source organism: Ascaphus truei (assembly GCF_040206685.1). NCBI lineage: Eukaryota > Metazoa > Chordata > Amphibia > Anura > Ascaphidae > Ascaphus > Ascaphus truei. The sequence goes on along the minus strand of NC_134488.1, from coordinate 106,122,484 downwards.
ACATAACTTGCCCACATTTAGATGCACATAAATAAGGCTACGCTTATAGTGCCTGGCAACGTTGCGCCAAAACAAATTCATTGACTCCGTCGCAAGCGCTTATAGTAAACGAGACGGCGACGGAGCGACCAAAAATGTTGAAGCCGGGTATATTAGATTTTTTAGAGACAGTCGCCACATGTGACTGCCTCTAAACCAATCAGAGAACGCTGGCCGCGCCCCGTTCATGACGTCACTGGCCTTGTCGCCAACGACGTCGCTGAAAACGAAATTATAACTTTCGCTAGTGGCGAAGGTGACGGGTGACGTCATTGGTTGCGTCGCCAGCACTATAAGTGCGGCCTAAGGCTACGGCCCCGCTCCCAGAGTCAGCGCACCTGCGCTGCTGACAGGCGGTGCGCTGAGATACACAGACCGCGATCTGCGGTCTGTAGGGAGCGGGAGCCAGAGCGGGAGGTGGGAGGTTTGATCGGGAGGTGGGCGGGAGGTGGGCGGTTTGACAGGGAGGGGGGGCGTGGCTTGAGCGGAGGGACCCGCTACTCTCCCCCCCCTCCCTCCACGGACTCGGGCTGGAGCTGGAAGGTAAGTTTAAACACACACACGCAGGCACTCATTCATACACGCGCACACGCACACACAGGCAGGCACTCACGCACTCATACACACACACGCGCGCACACACAGGCAGGCACTCACGCACTCATATACACACACACGCGCGCACACAGGCAGGCACTCACGCACTCATACACACACGCACACACAGGCAGGCACTCACGCACTCATACACACACGCACACACAGGCAGGCACTCACGCACTCATACACACACACAGACAGAGGCAGGCACTCACGCACTCGGGCACACACACACACAGACAGGCACTCACGCACTCAGACACATACACACACAGACAGGCACGCACTCAGACACACACACAGAGAAAGGCACTCACCTGCTTTCACTCCACACTCCTCCCCGCTCCCCGAAGCCTCTCCTCCTCCCGAAGCCTCCCCTCCCCATTGGCTCACAGCCACACACGTCACGCGTCAACGCTAGGAAACACCATTCTCTGGTGTCTCCAGCGGCTGACGCGCTACAGCGTGTAGTCAGCTGTGCAGCCAGTGGGGACCGGGACCGGCTCGCGAGGATTCCCCTGCTGGTGGGGAACTCGCGACCCGCCGCCCGCGCCAACGAGCGCAGCGGGACCGAGGCCTAAGGCATGATTGAGGAGATTTATACAAAGGCCAGATACCACATAATAGATTATTTGATTTTCTTGGCAATAAAGATCATCTAAACGGCCTCTCTGACAGGCCAACATTTGGGGAATGTTAAAATGAAGAGTTCCATGGCACACATTATAGTGGCTCATGTTCAAATCTCTGTCCATGTGTATCATTTTTCACATTTTACTAGTGGCAAAAAAACCTCTGCCTGGTCTGAGGTGGCATGAATTTCCTTGGCTACGTTTTAACAAACTACTTGTAACATTTATGCCGCCACATGCAGAACACGGTGTCCATGCAACAAAACGAAATACCCGAGGCAGACCACAGAAGTTGTTCATCATTCATTGTACACATAATATTCTCCCTTCCACACTGTGCACATGGAAATCTCAGGAACTCACCAGAACTTTAGTGAATATAAAAGTACCGGGAGCTGAGAAGCAACAGAGACAGACAGACAGAAAGGCGGATTCTGCACAGCTGAACTCTGACAAGAAGCTACAAGTGTAATAAAGCAGCAGAAGATGTTTCAGCCTCCTACCTCTCACAGACATGTGTCTGCACAGATCCTGCACTTACACTTATTACAGATATTTTATCAAACACATACTGAACTATCAGAAATTCAGCTATAAGATCTAAGGCAGTAAGCCGTAGTTATTTAGTGATTAAGAGAGATTTTTACGACTAGAATTTTTTTGGTTTAGGAATTAACCTTTCCCAGCAAAAATACCATTATTTACATTTTTAAAATATGAGCAAAATCCTTGTTTAAATTGCTGTAAATGTAAAATATAACTACGCTGTGTTTCTTTGTGCACCAGTTTTGCAGCCAGATGTTGGTACCCATCTACTCTAGGTTTGACTACAGTGGCAATAAAAAATAAAATGTCAACATTGGTGTGTACGTAAAGTAAACTTTTCTTCCATAGTATTAATACAGAGTTGCTTTTACTAAATGTTTTTGTACTTCATAACATTTTCATATTATAAAAAATAGTTTTGTCTACAGAATCATCATCACCATCATCGTCATCATAATTTCTTTATTCACTGCTCCTCCACTAAACAGGGACTCGCTCCCTCCAAAGGGGGCATCGCTGGGCCCTTACACCAGGTTAAAAAAAATAAACAAAACAGAAAAATACATTGTAAACAAAATAGGATAACACATTAGGGACGGAAAAAAAGTGAGTCTTGCACTGGGTTCCAAAGTGAGCCAAACACGGTGCATTCCGGACATCTGGTGGTAAGGAGTTCCAGAGTCCAGGGGCTACACTCAAACAGGCTCGACCTCCCAAGGTTGGATGGTAAATCAGTGGGGAGAACAGTCAGGCTGATCTTTCTGACCTCAGCTGATTGGGCTCAGAGTATATAGACCAGCCGTTTGGGGAGTAAGGCAAAAACTTGGTGCCCAGTCCGTGCAGCGCTTTATATGTCATGTCACGTGCAGCACACCTGTGAGCACATGAGTTGCATACGGGACAAGGGTTAACACACAGCTGGCCGGAACCCCTGGGAGCGGATGACGTCACGTCCGGTCTTCGGTGAGACGCATCCGTGACACGCACGCTACACCAGAGGGATACCAGAGACATCACTCATCCGGCTGCTGAGATCCACTGCGTGTGATCTGAATGCTTTTTTTAAACCTTGAATCATGTGAGTGCATTGTATTTCACTTACCTTTTATAAATTTGTATACAGTCTGCACTATGTCCAGTTTTATTTACATCAAGGTCCTTTGAAGTCTGCATCCATATGGTGAAGATTGATTTCCTGACCGCTCTGTGGCTATACAGCACCCAAAGATACCTTTACATGCTCCACATTTTCTCACGTTTGTGAGTACTTTTTGATAGACCTGACACTATATTTACTGTCACTGTTGTCTCACAATATTGCACCATCATTTTTCTGTTCTGTTTTCACATATTTTTTGCACTTCCTGATGACCTACCCGAATATAGGGTTTTGGAATATGGTCCTACACTTCATGCTTGTAAAAAGTTATCACTGATTGTGTGCCCAAAAGTTTCTAGGGACCCTGTTCTAGGATGTTTTCCATAATCAATTCTCCCCTTCCCGCCCCTTACCTCCCTAAAACTACTCAGCTGAATATTGATCCTTCAGAAGTAAAGCTAAAGCTATAAATGTACCCATTGACGATCAACATAAGGGAAAACAAGCTCCTTGCCTCCCCCATCCCCCTCCTATACCCCCTCTGTCCCGGCTAACTACTATAGAGGTGGGGACTCAGGAGTTAGAACCTACGGCTAGACGCACAAAGTCCAATGGGAATATGTTATAAAGGTGTAAATACGCATACGTCAAATGTGAATATGTTATAAAAGTGTAAAAATGCAACAAAGGTGTGCCCCCCCCCCTCATACCTCCTCCACCCCCCCCCTCCCCACTCCCCCCTCCCTAGCACTACTCATCTGCATGAAAACAAGCTCCCTGCCCCCCCCCCTTTATAAATGTTGGAACTCATGATTAGGAGCACAAAGCTCAATGTGAAAATGTTATAAAGATGTTAATACGCATATGCCAAATTTAATTATGTCCAAAAAGTATTAAAAGGAAAATGTCACAAAGGGGTGAATCTCCCCCCACCAAAGTACTCGAACAACGCAAGTACAAGTTCCATAGCATAGTTAAGAACAGTGAAAGTTTCCCCACCACCAAACTGTTACAGGTGGTTTAAGTTCTACCGCAGGGAGGGTCTCGGGCCCTGTACCCTGCCCCACACCAGGCTTGTTGTCCTGGAAGGTTCTCCAGGGGTGTTTCTCACTCTCGTGACTAAGGCCTCGGTCCCGCTGCGCTCGTTGGCGCGGGCGGCCACACGCGAGTTCCCCACCAGCAGGGGAATCCTCCCGAGCCGGTCCCCCCTGGCGGCACAGCGCACTACACGCTGTGGCGCGTCAGCCGCTATGGGACACAAGAAAATGGTGATCCCTAGCGTTGACACGTCACGTGGTGTGGCTGTGAGCCAATGGGGAGGGGAGGCTTCGGGGAGCGGGGAGGAGTGTGGAGTGAAAGCAGCGTGCCTGTCTCTGTGTGTGTGCCTGAGTGCCTGCGTCTGTCTGTCTGTCTGTGTATGAGTGCCTGCGTGTGTGTGTATGAGTGCCTGCGTGTGTGTGTGTGTGTGTGCGCGCGCGCGCCTGGGTGCGCGTGTGTGTGTTGCTTACCATCAGCAGCTCCAGCCCGAGTCCGTGGAGGGAGGGAGAGTAGCGGGTCCCTCCGCTCAAGCCACGCCCCCCTCCCTGTCAAGCATCCCACTCCCGCCCACCTCCCTACAGACCGCATATCGCGGTCTGTGTATGTCAGCGCACCGACTCTGGGAGCGGGGCCTTAGCCTAAGGTTATTTTTCTCGGGTCTCGCAAAGGTCCGTCTGCTCTCTCCTTCCCTACTGTGTCCATCCTCCCCTCCCCCCCCCTGCCCTGAGGCATCCACTTTATTTTCCTCCATATCGTCTCTGGATCTACGTTCTATAACCCAAAATGGTGCTCTTGACATGGGAAATACAAGCTCATCAGAGCCTGGAGCTCTGAGAATGTCTCTCATAGTATAATGTCTTCCATCAAATTAATCTCGCTTAATGTCAAAGGCCTCAACTCAGTAAAAAAGAGGAAGCTAGTCCTCCAGGACCTTAAAAAAAAAATCAAAGGGTGACATTGTCCTCATTCAAGAGACCCACTTTAATTCCCAGACGCCCCCCACTATACATTCAAAAGCGTATTTCCCAGGTATATTTCGCATCGTCGCCAAGCAAAAAAAAAAAAAAAAGAGTAGCCGCCATCCTCATCAGAAACGGGGTCCCTTTTGTTCTAGCCAAGTCACTTCCAGACCCAGATGGTCGATTTTTGGTAATCCAGGGCACTCTATCAGGCACGCCAATTACACTTGTTAATGTATACGCCCCCAATGACAACCAACTCCCCTTCCTAAGAAATCTCCTCGAATCATTGGAGCAGCAATCCCTCTCATCCCCGATTATCTGCGGAGACTTTAATATGGTGGCCTCCCATGCACAAGACAAATCAAACCCCGCCCCCACCCTCCTACCATCCCACTCCCTCTCCATATGCCACCCAGTCCCAAAAGAAAGCCAAGAAATTTAGAGACATCATTGAGGAATATTCACTAGTGGACATTTGGAGGGCTCAGCACCAGGGTCAAAGGGATTATACCTTTTTCTCCACCCCTCATCAGTCCTATTCGAGGATCGATTATTTTCTGGGTATGAGTAATGTCTTCCAAGCATCCTCCCAGTCAATCATAGGTTCAATTACCTGGTCCGACCACGCACCGATCGACCTCACTCTATCCCTACCCTTTGTGAAAAACACCCAGTATAAATGGAAATTAAACGATTCTATGCTAAACTGTCCTGACACGGAAATAACAATACGTCAAACTATCGATGTTCTTTCAAATTAATGCAGGCTCCGTCTCAGACCCAGCTATGCTCTGGGAGGCTCATAAAGCCTCTATCAGAGGAGACCTGATCTCAATCGCCTCTTATAAAAAGAAAACGAAACTTAAGCTCCAAAAAGACATCACAGATAAGATCACTCAGCTGGAACAGCAACATAAAATCACGGCGTCTAAAAAAACGCTAAAACAATTAAATCTAGCTAGATCTGCCCTGAAACAGACCCAACTCGAAGAGGTAGAGAAAGCACTGAGGTGGTCAAAACAAAAATATTTTGACAAAGGAAATAAAGCAGATGGGCACTTGGCCTCAAAGCTCAGGGGCGCCAGAGTTAAATCCCAGATAGCCCGCATTCAGACAAGAAAAGGACAGGTCTCATACATAGAAAAAGAGATAGCACAGGAATTCGCAGATTTTTATTCGGACTTATACAACCTCCAACCCCCAAACCAAGACCCGGTCAGCCTCAATACAATCACACAATACCTAGAGCAATGTAACCTTCCATCCCTATCCCTGGAGGAGGTAGAGTTTGAACAAAAACATTTCCCAAGAGGAACTATCTAAAGCCATTAGCTCACTCAAGTTAGCCAAAACTCCGGGCCCAGGCGGTTTTTCGAACTCTTACTACAAGATGTTCATGCCGACTCTCTCCCCCTACCTACTAGACATGTACAATTCCTTCCTTCAAGGGGAGCCGATTCCCGCCACGATCACAGCAGCAAATTTGGCTATAATCCATAAAGGAGGGTAGGGACCCGCTCATTTGCGGTAACTACAGGCCAATTGCCCTGTTAAATACCGATCTCAAAATCTACAGAAAGATCCTGGCAAACAGGCTAAACGCAATTCTCCCTAGACTCATACATGTAGAACAAGTAGGCTTTGTGTCTGGAAGACAGGCCTCCGACAATACCTGCAAAATTGTGGATATAATTGACCACGTGCATCTCACCGGATCCAAAGCAATGATTCTGAGCCTCGACGCCGAAAAGGCGTTCGACAGAATCAAGTGGGCCTTTCTAGACCAAACAATGCTGAGGTTTGGCTTCTGTGGCCCTTTCCTGGAGGGGGTGAGAGCCCTCTACCAAAATCCAACAGCGTATGTTAAATTATCAGGCGGCTTCTCTGACCCAATAAAAATTAGGAACGGGACCAGACAAGGTTGCCCGCTTTCCCCCCTACTATTCGCCTTAACTATTGAGCCCCTAGCGGCCAAAATTAGAGAAGAAAGTATTAAGGGGATCCAAATTGCGGAAAGAGAATACAAAATGTCCCTATTCGCTGACAATGTGATTCTGACCCTCGCTGACCCCCATACCTCCCTCCCCAACCTTCAAAGGCTACTGATTCTGGGTCAGTCTCTGACTATAAAGTTAACATGGACAAGTCAGAAGCCCTAAATATATCCCTCCCAGCCCAGACGTGGAAACTCATTCAATCTAACTATAAATACAAGTGGAGTTCCACCTATATTAAATATCTTGGGTTTAAAATGTCAAACTCCTACAATACCCTCTTCCAATATAACTACCCCCCCCCCCCCCCCCTATTCGACCAGATTAAAAAAGACCTGAAAGCATGGGAAAAAACACCAAATTTCCTGGTTCGGGAGAATAGTTTCAGTAAAAATTAATGTTCTCCCAAGGTTACTGTATAATTTCCAAACCCTCCCTATTGCGGTGACGCAAGCAGCCCTGAAGAACATCCAATCACTACTGCTCCAATTCATATGGAATGATAAGAGACCAAGGGTCCCAAGATCAGTGATGCTCTCCTCAAGAGCAAGAGGTATGGGGGCCCCCGACTTAGTCAGGTATTATCTCGCAGCACAACTGAAGCAGGCTGTAGTTTGGAATTGCGACCCGGCCTCAGCCTGTTGGCTCGCAATAGTCACATTACGCACGTCCCCATTCCCTCCAAGTGGCATTATGGACCACAGGTGGTAGGGGGGCTGGACCACAGAGGTTCGACCTGGGAGCAATGAGATGCACGTGGGACGCATGGCTTAAAAGCAAAGGGAAGTATGGTCTGTTAGCTTCCCCCTCCCAGCTCACTCCAATCTTTGGGAACCCCAATTTCCTACCAGGGTGTTCCCCAAGAAAATTTGACCAATTCCAGGGTCACAATATTAGGATGGTTGCCGATCTGCTGCAGAAGGAGATCTTAACTTATCAGGCGCTAAAGGATAAATACCTGATCCAGGGCCTTCACCTGTTTAAGTATTTACAAGTTCGGCACTTTCTATTATCACTGTCCCCAACCTCCAAGTTCCCCCCGTTGACCAGATTTGAATCTTCATGCATCAAAACAACTACCAGAGAGGTCTGATTTCCGAGATATATATAAGGGATTGGAGCCGACATCTAGCCCACCAAATCACCGCTACATGCAAAAATGGAACTGGGCCTCTTAGACTTGGGAAGACTGGGAGATTTGGGAGCAAGCTGCTAAAACATCAATTTGCACAATAATAAAAGAAAACATCTATAAAATTATATTTCAGTGGTACCTGACCCCGGCTAGGCTGAGCCAGGTCTACCCCGGCACACTGGACCTGTGCTGGCAGGGATGTGGTCAAAATGGGGACATGGCCCACATTTGGTGGTCATGTCCGGAGATTCAGAGGTACTGGACCATGATCCAGACGCTTATCTATGAGACCACAGGACTCTCTCCCCCCCCCCCCCCCCCCCCTTCCCCTGGATCCTTTGACCCTGGTGCTGAGCAAACCCATCGATGACCTCCCTCCGCCAATGTTAAGGCTGATCACGGCCATATGCTCTATAGCGGCCGCCTGGAAACAGACTAAGGCCCCCTCAAGAACTACAGAAGTCAGAAGAATCAATGAGGTCATGAATATGGAGAAGCTCACAGCTATGCTCCAAAAGAAGATGCCTCAGTTCTGGACACACAGGACCCATGGTTAGAGAGATAAACCCTAAAAAGGCCAACCTTTTGGACCTTTAGTATCCCCCAGACTGCAGGAGAGAGTATCAAGGAAGCCGCTGGGTGAAACCCCCCCCCCCGCCTCCCCCCACACTTGTTTGTTTCTTTCCTCCCCCCCATATCTCTCTTCCCCCCCCCCCCCTGGAAAACAGGAAAATGTTATTGGTCACTACCCGATTGTATCGAGTTGAAATGTTGTGGGCCCCTGACATTTCTGTATGTACACCTGTATGTGAACGTGTCCAACAAAAAAATTGTTATAAAAAATAATACAAGTGACAAAAAAAAAAGGAGTTCTGCATATTTATTCCAAGAACAGTTTGCGGATTTAAACAAGGATACCGTACTGCTTCAGGACATCTGTGTACTTGGAGATTTTGCTTTCAACGTTTTTCTCTGCCTGCCTCTTCAATTTCTGAAATTAGGCAAGAAACAAGGGGAGGTGTTAAAGGGGAAATTAACACTTCCTACAAAACCAAAGCTCTATTTTTTCATAATCCACAAACAATACTGATGTTGTACTAAAGAATGTGTAACATCACATGAAGCTTGTTCCCACAATGTGTTCTCTTTTCTACCTCTTCTCTCCAAAATTAAGCAGGCTTGGTCACAAATGGCCAACGTGAAACACTATTCCAATGTCTTACAAAAAGCCAGAATCTTTAGAGCATCAAGGACTTCTTAAATGTATTTTTTTGGGAGGGAGGGGGGGGGGGGGTGTTGAGGAGTGGCTCAGTGACTAAAGTGTGACCGAGTTTGAAGCAGTGGAACCTGGTTCAATTCCTTGTCTCAGCACCTTGAGTAAGTCACTATCTCCCTGTGCATCAGGCACCAAAATCATAGATTGTAAATTCATCTGGGCAAGGACTGTGTACAAATCTGTTGTACTTCTACTGTATGCTATACTGTAATTGTGACAGTCCCACCAGGAGAAAGGCACTATGAAATAAAGTTATTACCCCTTGATACAGCCCATCAAAGTGTAATGAACCTTTCTGCAATGCCCAGATCTGCATGGTGCATATACCCAATACTAACCATGACCAGCTTCTTTTTCTCATAGTGCATCTTAGCCTTTTCCTTCCTCTTCTCTTCCAGGGTAGCTGTCACTGCTTGGTATTTCCAGCCAACTTCATGGGCAAGACGGCCAAGGAAAGCAAACTATACAACAGAAGGACCAAGTGATTAATTTTGCCATTTGCTTTAGTTTTCACTATATTTACATTTAACTGGACAGTAAATGAGACTATGGCTAGGAGGCACTTTTGAAATGCCCTCTGAAACATGCAATACATTGGATGTATGGAAAAACACAATATTTCCTCTATATAACAATCAATCAGTAATTTTTGTATCTGTAGCTCTGTTTATAAGATCTATTTTTTAAAAATCTTAAACAATATGCCGAATACTGTACTATAAAAACATTGTGGGATGTCACCATTACAATCTGTGTTGAACACAACCAAGGTACCAAACTCAGCAGTCAGATCCATAATTAGATTTGTCATCACAGACTCAGGTTCGGGATAGACTCATCACTGTTCGGAAACCTATCAACGTCTGAATAGTAGCAGGGTAAAATAAAGGGTATACTCATCGCGTACCTTACGTGTTGGCTTCAGACGCACAATCTTCAGGGCAGCAGGAACCACCATGCGCTTCCTCTGTTGGAGAAGAAAAGCTTAGAAACCAGTCTAATGAAAAGGACTACATTTGGTTTGTCTGTTCCCCCTATTTCAGTAGTCCAACAACATGAAGCATTGATAGTATAATATTGCTTAATTTTTGGCCTAACAGTCATCATACCTTGTCATAGGGAGGTGGAACACCGTCAAAAACCTTCAATCTCTCCAAAGCAGCTTGTCCTCGCTTGGTCTTGTGTGGCAGCATGCCTACAATGGAGAAGAGAATTATTACCATTTACAAATAGTACAGAATAGTATTAGATGTTGCCATTGCCTGGACATATTTGTTAAGATGCCCATCAGAAGTTAAAGCAGCAATACTAAATCCCACTTTCTTTTTTTTTTATATGTAAAGCATGTGACTGTAATTTTACATTCTTACCCAAGATGGCAATCGTTGGTGCTCATAAATCTGTAAAAATCCTGATTGTGTGCCCAGTATAAAGAGAAGCCAAACTCTGCAGCCAGATCCTTATGCACATATCAAAAGACAGAATATTGATCTCTTATAAAGGAACTGAACTTACCCCGCACAGTCCTCCAGAAGATACGACTGGGTGCCCTGAAGTGGTAAGGCCCCCGGGATGGGTTGGTGTTCATACGTTTGCGCAGGAATGCAAGGTATTTCACTGCAAAAAAAAAAGTGTGCTACATTACTGCCGTCGCACATACACTAAGCTCTGCTGTGGGGATTCTCATCTCAATATTTCTGAAAGCAGTGGTTCTATTCCAGTAGGCTGCCCATTTCTATTATGTGACGGGACCAAGGACAGCCGTGGAGGAATAGATATATTTTTATGAACGAAAAAAAAAAGTATTCCTTTAAACCAAAGGGTTAGGAAAAAATACCATGGGTCAACCTTAAAAAATAAAAAAAAAACTCAAGTCAATGTACCTTTCAGGATTAGAGATCTTTGTAGCACTTACGTTTGTTGCGGTAGAAGTTGCCAGAAATGTTGATGCCCTCACATCTCACAATAACCACTTTGCGGCCTATAATTAAAAGGGTATTTGTTAAAACATTGATGTAAAACATATCAGTCTACCATCCTAAATGTTTTACAGTAGACCGATGCTGCAACGGAAAGTGTCAGATTCTGATATTGACTAAAGTGTACACTGCCTAATATTTTGTGGGAAAACATACTTTTTGATTAGGCAGCATCTCTGTACCGCATACAAGCAAAAAACACAAGGAGGTCTCAGATGGTAGTGCATGTAAAGTAGTCTCATTGTGGTAAAACTAGAACAAGAAACTTTAGCATCATCACTGACCGCTGATTCAAGTAAAAAAAGGAATGGGCAAATATGAGGATACTTACCAAGCAAGACCTGCTTAGCAACAATGGCTGCAAGACGACCAAGGAGATGGCCTCTGCCATCAATGACCAGAACCTAAGATGGTAGGAACAAAAAAAAAAACATAATCATGAATCAAGAGATTTGGGATTATAACAGGGGTGTCTACTCTAAACAGTATGTCTCAGATGGTAGTGCATGTAATAGTTTCATGGTAATAAAACTCAAAGAAAAACAAATTGAGTTCATCACTGACATACTGTATCAACCATTTTTGAAGGTTTGCATGTACTGAAGTGAAAGGAGATATATACCCCATAACTTGTCTGTCTCTGGCCTGGAATATCAGAGCAATGGTCTGAATGAAAAGATACAATTTCCTAAGCAACATACAGTATTGCCATTTCAAAAGCATTACAATTCTGATCTTAAAATACTAGGTTACAATTAAGCAGGTGTACCATCTCTATTAAAAAATAATGTTTTATGCTTGGTATGTTGGATGCAGGGACTTTAACAAATCACGATATATTGTAAGGCACTTAGAACCCAGTTTTTTGAAGAAGAAAAAAAAAACAAAAACAAAAAAAAACATTGTGCCACAAAAAAAAAAAAACTTTTAGCGAATATTCCAAAATATCAAGGACCAACAATGAAGCACGATAGAACAAAGGCAGTTTATATAATGTTTGGGAAATTCACAAAGTCTCACACATTGATCGCAGCCTGCACACTATAGATTGTGGCAAACAAGGACCAAAAGATATCAACCTATGGAGCCAAAGTATTCAAATCACACAGGATGTAATGTCTACCTGTATAAGTTTATCGGATACGTTTAGCATTAGTACATTAGCATTGACTCATAGTTGAAGATTTAAGCACAAGTGTAGAACAGGCACACTGGGCTTTATCCAGTATACACCACTATTGCCAAACTACCTCATTATGGTAACGTAGTCCAGTAATGGTTTTCTAAATATACATAGAAACCCAAGGTTATGAAGAACATATCAAAAGGGGTTAAGGACAAGAACTGAACTCAAGACTTATATGGAGTGAGACTGGAGTCATTATTTACTGTGTGGCAGTGATGGTGCCCGGTACATAGTACTCAATGGGACTGCAGTGGGCAGAAAACGTCCGAGCAGAGTTTGCGGCTGGGGATTCCCAGGACTACACACCATTCCTTCTCCCACATGGTGTGCCTTCGTTCTAAGCTTGAATGTAGGGGCAGGAAGAGGGCATGGGCAAGTAATTATGCTATGAGGCAGGGGCACTATCGGATGTGATGTCAGGGAGGGGAGAAGAGACATACGTGTTCCATGTTAAAAGATTACTGGAAGTGAATTGTCAAGGGAGGCTGCAATTAATGGCAACTCGGCAGAATACACCAAGTGAGCGCAAATCTTAGAGATCTGAAACCACTAATGCACATATCTTTTAGACTCACCTGAAGAGAACATGGCATTGCAGTAACAATTAGTTAATACGAGTACAACGGCCATTTTATATTGATGTTATTGCAGCATACAGTACCTGTCTTGCAGACTTGTGTCCCATCCCAACGTTCTTGTAGTAACAGGGAAGTGCTACCTTGCCAGCATCACCCAGAAGCTTCTTACTCTGGAAAAGAATTGGGCAATATATACATTTGAAATTGTAATATCTCAATAATGAAGAGTGCCAATAAGTAGATATTGGAAAAGTTTTATTTATTGTGGCATTTCCACTCAGCTACAGACGTCCATTACATTTTATGGACAGCTAGTGACATGTAGTTTGATGCCCCAGATTCAGACAGCAGATTCCAATGTAAATCTTTATGCTCCACCTTTCAATAAAGCTACAGATCAGGCACAGGTTCGATTTTCCCTTTTTAACCCATATCAGATATAGAAGGATAGCGGCAAGGGCATATTTTAATATGGCAAATGTGTTTTCCTTAGCCCTACTCTGGAATTGGGTTGAATGCTTCTACTGTGTGGGGGCTTAACATACTGACCAAGTGTTTACCGAAAGAATGGTGAGCCATGACACAAATATGTTAGAGGCCTAAGTTGGCAGCTTCAAAGCACATTTAAAAAAAATTACGCACAGCACAAGACCATTACTTAAGTCTTGATTGCACTTTCAGTATACACAGCACTTTTATATTGATAGCTGTGCCTCAACTCTTCATACTTTATTTACTACATCCGTTTCATGTATTAGAGATAAGTGACAGTTGGCCCGTTTTTACACTCTTTCTGGGCAAAATACGTAATGACTTAAAAAAAGGGATACATTTCTCAACCTTACCCCGAAATTAGACCTTCATGTTTAATGTGCCATGCTAGAACTGGATGCGTTTAAACTTTCCATGCAGTGTGTGCTAAACACGTCAGCATAGACATGTCATAAGGGGAAACCATATATACTCAATTATAAACCAGCCTCTACTAACACAAGACTGAACAAGAAATGCCCCCATTATTTCTCCTTCCCCATCATATCACACAGTATGCAGCTAAATGAGTGAGCCGGGACAGGCCTGAGGTGTTGGGAGCAGAGCGGGGGATCAAGGCTGCAGGTGGCCGCATGGGAAGTTGCTGTAGCTCTTCATGCTTAAAGGGGCCTGTTTATATTCCCGCCCGGGTAGAGCTGTGACAGGAGCCGGAGATGGGCAGCCCGGGGAACAGGGGGAAGTGCTCAGCAGGGCCCGGAGAACAGGGGGAAGTGCTCAGCAGGGCCCGGAGAACAGGGGGAAGTGCTCAGCAGGGCCCGGAGAACAGGGGGAAGTGCTCAGCAGGGCCCGGAGAACAGGGGGAAGTGCTCAGCAGGGCCCGGAGAACAGGGGGAAGTGCTCAGCAGGGCCCGAAGAGGGGCAGTCCGGGGAACGCGCTCAGCAGGGCCCGGAAAGGGTCAGCCCGGGGAACGCGCTCAGCAGGGCCCGGAAAGGGGCAGCCCGGGGAACGCGCTCAGCAGGGCCCGGAAAGGGGCAGCCCGGGGAACGCGCTCAGCAGGGCCCGGAAAGGGGCAGCCCGGGGAACGCGCTCAGCAGGGCCCTGAAAGGGGCAGCCCGGGGAACAGGAGAAGTTCTCAGCAGGACCCGCTCCTTCCGCACCGGTATCTAGCTCACATATCCCCTCCCCAGACCAGTCTCCCCCTCCGGTCAGGTCGCGTGGGGTTCCCCGTGACCGGGCCCCGCCACCTCCGTTTCTCCTCCCACCCGCAGGCCCCCGGATCCTCTCTCCACTCCCGGGCAGTGTATCCCAGATAACAAGGCGGGCATAACGTGCGGTTCCCCGCGTGCAGGCGCGAGATCCTCACCTTGGCATCCGCCATCTTTGCCTCACGGCTGAAAAAGAGGCTCGCTCTTAGCTACGGGGTCGACTTCAAGCAAGAGCAGGGAGGAGTGGCGGAAATGAAGTCAGAGGACGGGCAGACGGAGTATTTTATCTAACATATATGCTTCAGTGTGGGGCATGACCGGAAGTTACGTAACCCAAAGATCTGCGTGTCTTTACAGGAAATACATTTTTTTTTAAAGATATTTACAACCAATCTTTTCTTCGTATTGGTATTATACGTATTTTTTTAAATTGATATAGCTCCAGCCTTGTACGCAGAACTTTAGAGAAACAATATACAAGACATATTACAGGAAAAATAATGCAAATAAGTATATAGTAGTTATTTTATTATTATTATTATTATAATACATCAAAGTAAACATTGGAGGATGAATCCTTGTCGAAGAGCTTATGATGTAATAATTTTTTTAACGTTATGAAGTTTTTTTTATTTTGTGTTGATTTTAATAATTTTAATACTAAATATTTAACAATATAATCTCAGTAATATTGATACTATATATTCAGATTATAAAGTTTATAAGCAGCAGTCATGCCTTTTTTTTTTTAATGTATTTTTTTTACATAATAAAGAGCTTTTGCTCTACTCCCGTGGACATATTTGTAGCTTTTTTTGTGTCAAACACAGACATAATCCTACAATTATTTTAGGAACTGGGGGTTCCCAGAGAATGGGGGGCCGCGGATTAGCTAAAGTACACTTAGGTTCGCACACATTCATCACACCTTCCTCCCCTGACTATCCTGGCCCTATCCACATACCAATCTCTTCACCACGCATTGCCAATCATGACAACCCCATCCCAATTCCACCTCTTCCTTCCCTTTTCCTGTGCCCTATTGCAGCGGTGTGCAAACTGGGGGGCGAGATTATATTCGGGGGGGCGCGGGGTTTACAGAGGCCCTGCACGTTTCCCCGAAGGCACTTAAATTATGTGCCAGGGAAGCGGCTAGGCCTCTGTGAACCTTACCGTGGTTCAGCCAGCATCTGGAGACGCATCACCATGGCAATGTGGCACCAAATTACACCGTGGGGTCATGTGACGTCGCGTTGCTATGGCAACGTGACATGACGCCCAGACGTTGGCGACCACGGTGAGAGCAGGACAGCCGGCAGGGGGGGGGGGGGAGCAGGGGAAAAAGATGTGCTGCCTCTTCCATGCTGCTCCCGCTCTTGACTGTAGCAGGAACTCTCGCGAGGCTTGCCGGGCCAATAGGAGTGCCCGGTTAGACTTAGCGTGGCATCCTGGTGCAGTCATGTGCGGGAGCAGCATGGAAGAAGCAGCACAGGCCCCTCCCCCACAGCAACACAGGCCCCTCCACAGCATGGGTCCCTCCCCCACAACAACACAGGCCCCTGCCCCTCACCAGCAAGGCTCCGCCCCCACACCAGCAAAGGCTCCTCCCCCACATCAGCTCTCCCCATGCTGCCTCACCCGGTTCTGTAATCTGCCTGCCTCAGTCTGGATCCCGCTTCACCTGGTAAGGCCTCGTCCAGGGCGAGAGCTTGGTCGCTCGCGATCAGAAAGTAAATTGTAGGGTTAATACTGCGCGCGTGCGTGTACTTGAGTGTGGGGCGGTGCGTTGCTTGCCGAGACAAATGTTTTTTTTATTTGTCGCGCTTGTTCTGGTCACGTGCGCGGTTCAACCAATGAGGGCGAACCGCTCACGTGACGTCACGGACACGCCCCCTGGCACGCACGCCCGCCCACATGCGCAACTAGCTGGCCAGGAATTGCCCGGGCAACATGAGCGCCTGACATCGCGGTGCTCGATCGCCAGTGCGCGCTCTCTCTCAGCCTGGACGAGGCATGGTGCCTCGGGCCGTGCTGAGCAGCGCTCCTGCTCAGCCTCACCTGCTTAAGCTGGTGCTTTTTTGCGTCCTGGCAGGCGAGGCAGTGAGCGCGCTTTGGGGGCGGAGGCGTGGCGAAGGCGTGGCGGGAAGCGGGGCTAGTCCCTCGTTCCCATTGGATGTTTGCGGTCACGTGACCAGCCCTCTGCTCCGGAAAGCATGAAAACTTAATTTAATATGTTGGCTGCAATTCAGCCCGCCCCCGCACGAGCCCGCTGAAGCCACCCGCATACAAGATGCAGGAGGTAAGTGTGCTGGCTCAGCGTGGCTCAGCACGCTATTTTTTACTAAGCCCGCGGCCTAAGAGTGTGTGGGGGGGATATGTGAAGAGGGGTGGGGGTGGTATTAAGAGTTTGGAGGGGGGATGAGAAGGGAGAGAAAGAGAAAAGGCGGGTAAGTGAGAGAGAAGGGGGTGCGGGGAAGTTAGCTTAATGCCGACATCTTGCATACAGCCGTGCTACTATGTTTTATATATGCGTATTTTAAAAATGTATGAAGTACAATTAAATCTAATCAGGCCCTTATATGAAATGAGTTTGATACCGCTGCTCTAATAATAATAACAACTTTATTTTCATATAACACTTTTCTCCCAATGGGACTGAAAGCGATTCACAATTACAATATTGGGCGTGGTACTTAGCACACAGGCATTTTTAGAGACCCAATCCCTGCCCAGATGGGTTTACAATCTATGATTCTGGTGCCTGATTGTAGCTATTACTGAATCCTGGCTCTCCTGCTGCAATCTCCTATGGTTTTTTCTAGTTCAGCAACACCCCCAGAAGAGGAAATAGACAGGATGGAGGAGTTATCATACTACTTTCCCCATGCTGCACATTTCATGTTATACCCCCCTATCTCTCCCTCTCCTCATCCTTGGAAGTCCACGCTGTCCGTCTCTCCCACCTCCCCCTTTTTTCTAACCCTGTCCTCTAACCTTCAATGCCTGGTTACCACATTTATCGTCCTTCTCTGCCCAATTGCACCATCAACCCCTTCCATGGCCCAAAGACCTTGCCACCTATTTCACAGATAAGATGGAGTCCATCAAACATGACATCTCTTCAGGTCGTGCTCCAAATGTAACATCTACCTCTCTTTGCACACCTAAATGTACCCTCAGCTCATTTCCCTCTGTAACTCAAGAGGTCTCCACGCTCTTGTCATCCCACCCTAAAACCTGCCCCCTTGATCCAATTCCCTCACATCTCCACCGCTCCCTCTCTAGCACACTAAGCCCCACCGTAACTCACCTTTTTAACCTCTCATATCTCTGGCACATTCCCACGTTCCTTCAAACATGCAGTCACCCCCTCACTTGACTCAGCCTGTTCTTCACTTTGCCTCCAAGCTACTTGAGCAGCTTGTATACAACTGATTGACTCGCTTTCTTTCCTCCAACTTCCTGCCTGACTCTTTGCAATTTGGTTTCCACCCTCCACACTCCACTAACGAAAGTGGCCAATGACCTTCTCACAGCTATGGGTAATTTCTCCTTACTCAGGCTTGTTTTATAGTTGGCGCGCATGCGCGAATGCTCGTGCACGTGAAGCACTTTTTGTGTGTATAGACCAGTGCTCTGAGCGACGGATGGGCGCGGCTATGATGCGCACAGGTAGGCGTGGCCACCCCCTCTCCCTGCACTCACACACACATTAAAAAACGCTGGATTTTACTGCGCTTTTAATATTAAAAAAAAAAAAAAAAAAAACCTGTCAGGGATAAGAGATGGATTTTGTGTTTTATACAGTGTGTGTATATATACACACACACACGCGCAACGGCTAGCAGCGCAAAAACATACTTTTCAGTCTTTCCCCCGATCGGTCAGCTCCACGCTCACTGCCGAGCGCGCGGCCCTAGTATAGAACGGCTGGCTAACCACAGCCAATTATAAGTGCCGTGCGCACACGGCGGAGCAAGCGCGCCCACTATATTACGGGCCTAACTCTCCTAGATTTCTCTGCTGCCTTTACACTGATGATCACCCTCTTCCCCTGCACACCCTACAATCCATTGGCCTGTGTGATGCAACCCTCTCCTGGTTCAAATCCTACCTATCCAACCCCTTTTAGTGTTTCCTTCTCTGGCGTCTCCTCCTCCTCACTCCCTTTCTGTTGGGGTCACACAAGGCTCTGTCCTTGACCCTGTTCTCTCTGTGAACTAATACAATCCCTTGGCTTTCAGTATCATCTCTATGCTGACGACACCCAAATCTACCTCTCCTCCCCTGACCAATCCTCCCCCTCTCTCGTCCCATGTCAGCAACTGTCTATCGGCAATCTCCTCCTGGATGTCCCACCGTTATCTGAAGTTTAACATGTTCAGAACAGAATGAATAATCTTTCACCCTTCCACTGTCACCGCAACACCGAAAGGGTGAGAAAAGTTGGAATAAAACAGCAATACTACTCTCTTCCATTTTATATTATTCTACATTTTTACCTAAACTGGGAATCGTTTGGTGCTGTTATAAATCTGCAAAAATTCGGACTGTGTGCCTAACATGTTTATGTGGTGAA
This sequence comes from Ascaphus truei, assembly GCF_040206685.1. NCBI lineage: Eukaryota > Metazoa > Chordata > Amphibia > Anura > Ascaphidae > Ascaphus > Ascaphus truei. Next base: position 106,103,143 of record NC_134488.1, on the reverse strand, counting down.
CTATGAAGATAGTTAACCAATCTGGTGCTCAGAACAATGTGAGGTGCTGTATGCTGCATATCTCTGTTAGCCTCCCTATATCCCATATACAGAGGTGGGAGAGGGGAGGGAGTGGGGAGAGGAGTCCGTGGACGTCACACATGGGTGAGTAACAGTAAGTAGAGAGTCTCAATGGTCCTTGACAACTGGCTTAGACAATAAGCACTAGGAAAGTTGTACATAAACTCACGATTAATGTTTCTTCTCTACGAGAGGGTCCTCTGTGTCACGAAGAACCTCCGTCAACGAAGGCACTCCACGGGCCATGAAAAGCTCCTCATTCCCCGTCGGTAGTCTGCATCCAGCAGACACTGCAACTTTAGCTGCTGATACAGCAGCCTGTCGTGCTCCCGATGACGTAACCAGCGGCGACTCTCCAACGAGTGAAAAAAAACCGGTGCACAGCAACAAAGGTAAGCAAGGCTGGATAATGTGACTGTAGATCCTTTATTAAAAGAGCATGACAGTAGAGACCTGGCGGATCCTCTAACGCGTTTCACAACGAAGCGCTTTGTCGTGAAACGCGTTAGAGGATCCGCCAGATCTCTACTGTCATGCTCTTTTAATAAAGGATCAACAGTCACATTATCCAGCCTTGCTTACCTTTGTTGCTGTGCACCGGTTTTTTTTCACTCGTTGGAGAGTCGCAGCTGTGTGCCTAACATGTCAGTCTCTCCATTTCAATCAATCCTTCAGTCAGTGTAACTCTACAGCAACGATGTATATACAATATTACTTAGTAATATCGTACTAAGGTAACATTATCTATTGTTACAGTTTGCAGCTCAAACTGCTGGGAACATTGGCAAGAAATTATCACAAACAAGAAAGTGTTGCAAAGATCTTGCACTACTTGGGAGGTGGGTTAAAACCTGCTATAAAACCTGCAAAGAATGCTTTAAAACTCATTTAAAAAACAGTCACAATCATCTAATACTACAGCACTGATTTATTTAAAAAATATAAGATTTCACGTTTTGCTGCTTTAAAGGGTCAGTTCAACATAAGACAAAACGTATAGTAACAATGATATTTAAAGGGTCGAGTTCCCCTGCATATTTATTTATTGTGGATTTCTTCACAGTACTGTAAGTAGGCTGTTTTCACCTCAAGTTTTCCCTTTTTCCCCCCATGATCTCGGAACCGAAATGAATGTGGCAGCTAACTTAGTAACATTCATAGACCTCAAAAGAACTTCTTCTGTAATTAGGATAAAAAAAATTATTTTTCACTGAAAGCAAACGCTCCCCAAACAGGGGGAAATGCATTATTTTTAAGCCTGGCTTTAAAACCCCACCCTTATACAAAATAAACAAGCGCTGGGTTCCTTCCTGCCCTAAAGTCTTCATAGAAAACAGTTATGTGCTGCCCATTGGAGTAGAGATGCGAATAAACAGCAGGACCTGCCACGTGGAAAATACGTGGCTTTGGGTCTTATTAAAATAAAATTAGAAACTGCTAGGGAAAAAAAATAAAGTTTTTCAAAAGGGGGCATATTTGGGGGGAACGGCCCCTTAATGGATTAAAAGGCGAGTCCTGCGTAGGTCCAGTGACAAAGTGACATTGTGATGAGATAACCGGTCCGACTGAGCATGTCCCAACACACTATAAAAAGAAACGGATATATAAAATAAACTTTATTGAAGCAATAAATTTAATTAGGTACGTGAATAAATAACTTTATTATTACATAATTCTTTGAAGTTACCACACCACGTCTACCCTGCTTCGTTTCCTCGGTTGTGCTCCACGATTTTTCCTGCTGCTGCTGGAAGAGCTTACTTATTATTACATAAGTAGATGTCAGTAAAATATTTTAAAATAGAATAACTTATTTCTCCTCAAATGTTACATTTGTGAAATAGGTGATCATTTTTAAACAAGTATTTAAAAAACAAACAAAAAAAACAAACAAACAAAAAACACAGAGGTGAATGGCTGAAATCCTGGTCATTTTCTCTCCTCAGGCACAGGAAACATTCTGCTCTTTACATTAGCTTTGTATTTTCTGCTGTCACGACTTTGTACTATACTTCCCTTTACATATCTAGTCTAATAAGTGCTTTACTTTATTCACTCATACTGCTTATTGTATGTCTTTATTTATATAGCGCCATTAATGTACATAGTGCTTTACAGCACGTAATACACGTGGTAATCATATAAATAACAAATAACAGGTCATGAAAATAAGTGCTTCAGATATAAAAGTAACATTTAGAAAGAGGAGTCCCTGCTCTGAGGAGCTTACAATCTAATTGGTAGGTAGGTAGAACGTACAGAGACCGTGGGTGGGCATTCTGGTAAGTGCGTCTGCAGGGGGCCAAGCTTGATGTATCACGTGTTTAGTATTAGCCACGGTGGTACTCATAAGCTTCTTTAAGCAAGAGTTTCTTAAGGTGGGTAGAGAGGGTGCTAGTCGGGTGTTGAGGGGGAGGGCATTCCAGAGGTGTGGGGCAGTCGGTGAGAAAGGCGGGAGAGGGCTTTAGATACAAAGGGGGTAGAGAGAAGATATCCTTGAGCAGAACGCAAGAGTCGGGATGGTGCATAGCGAGAAATTAGGGCTGAGATGTAAGGAGGGGCAGAGGAGTGTAAAGCTTTAAAAGTGAGGCGGAGAATTGAGTGCGAGATGCGGGATTTGATCAGAAGCCAGGAGAGTGATTTCAGCAGGGGAGACGCTGAGACAGATTTAGGAGAGCGAGTGATTCTGGCAGCAGCGTTTAGGATAGATTGTAGGGGAGACAGGTGAGAAGCAGGAAGGCCAGACAGCAGGTTACAGTAATCGAGACGGGAGAGAATGAGGGCCTGAGTCAGAGTTTTAGCAGTCGAGCAACAGAGGAAAAGGCGTATCTTTGTAATTTTGCGGAGGATAAAGCGACAGGTTTTAAAAACGTTTTGAATGTGAGAGAATGTGAGGCATCGAGTGTGACCCCTAGGCAGCGTGCTTGGGCTACTGGGTGAATGATGGTACTTCCAACACTAATGTGGAAGGAGGTAGTAGGACCAGGTTTGGGATGAAATATGAGGAGCTCTGATTTTGCCATGGCAAGTTTAAGTCGGTGGAGGGCCATCCAGGATGATATTGCAGAGATATTCAGAAATGTTGGTCTGTACAGCAGGTGTAAGGTCAGGGGTTGAAAAGTACATTTGTGTCGTCAGCATAGAGGTAATATTTAAACCCAAGGGATGTGATTAGGTCACCTAGAGAAAGTGTGTACAGAGAAAAGAGAAGAGGTCCAGGACAGAACCCTGGGGTACCCCCACAGAGATCGAGGAGGTGTTAGCAGAAGAGACACTGAAAGTACAATGGGAGAGGTAAGAGGAGATCCAGGATAGAACTTGGTTACGAATTACCAAGAGTATAGCGAATGTGAAGAAGAGGGGGGGTCCGCGGTGTCAAATGCTGCAGAGAGGTCGAGCAATATGAGCAGAGTATAATGACCTCTGTCTTTGGCAGCATGGAGGTCATCAATTATTTTATATAAGAAAATGTTTATGTGGTACATGCGCTCTAGCGCCGGATCCGTATAGTACATGATTATAATCACCAGAATTACTCCACAGCACAGGTTAATGGGTTAGAGTAATCTTGAGACAATTGTCAAGTGGTATGGAATCCTTAAAGGGGCCAATATTCCCTGAAGGAATGGCGTAAGGGGGGTAAAAACCCAATTCTCAGGACCTCATTGGGATGATCCCTGGATCTCTATTAAACCACAAAGATAATGTAATATTGAATGACGATTTCTACTCACATCTTTGGAGTGTCCCCATCCTATGCTTGTCATGAAGCGTGCTGCTACTAGTAGAAAGTCCAGAGAGATGTAGCGCACAGCCAGGAGTGGGTCCAAAATAGGTTTAAAATTTTTTTAGGTAGTGGCCATCCTTGCTTATATTTTAACTACATATTCTTATTTACGCTATTTAAACTATTCCCCCCTCACTGTGTCCCTGACATGGTTTGAGAGTGGGGCACGGAGGGAATTACAGCAGAGGCACAGCTGGAGATCACCATTTTAGGAGCTGCCCGATGTGACCCACAGCCATTTCATCTCCAGGACTGTTCGCTGCCGCAGGCAATCATAAAAACCCTAATATTAAATGTCTTACATCATGCCTAATACTGTATGTTAAAGGGTCAGTGATACTCCAAGATTGTGTCAGATGAGACAAGCAGACCGGAATCCCCTCGGCTTCCAACACATTAGACCTGTGTTTTACCTTGTTTAGTGAAAGACCAGTGTGGCCTGGAGATGTATGAAAGGCGACAGCATTTAACTCGTTGCTCTGGCTGTAATGCATCAAACCCTAGTATGGGGTAGGACATCAATTAGAATGAGCTACCAGATGATGGTAAGATACCCCATATCCATGATCAATCCTGGCCTAGAGGTTGCATGGTGACTGGACATGGAGAGTTCACTGGCCACTTGTGTGCCACACCCAGATGTTATTCTCCAGTTGATATCAGTAACCAAGTATTTCTAGTTCACCATTGTGGGGGGAGGGGGGGGAGGGATAGAAATATGTATGGTTACTTTTATTCTGCCAGCATCCACGGTCTTCTCAGACAGGTCTGGGACCCTGCCTGCCTTTCCTCCTTATCGCTTGGTATACAGTGCTTCCACTGCAGCCAGAGTCTGTGCTGAAAAGCAGTGTAATACAGCAGGTATAAGCTTAGAAGGGTCCATGTTAAAATAGATGCGAAAGAGTGACACCTAGTGCTCATGTACATGTCATTACCCAGAACCCCTCGCTGCAATGGGCGCACTAGCCCAAGCGATAATGGGGAAAGACAGTTGCAGACTTGTGAGACCTGGAAGTGCAACCACAAGTGGTATTTTTTTTTCCTGTACACTGTATGGTGGTGGGTTCGTAACTTTTTACTCACCTTAACGGTCTTAATGTCTAGATTAACAAATGTAAGCTCATTCAATCTGCCATGTTGTTCTAGCTAAAGTAGCAAGGATTTTCTCCTGAATTCCTGTAACACTACACTATGGAGGTGTGCACATTCAAAATAAAGGACAAGGTGCACTTCTTGCAGTGACTTTCTTACAAATACTATGGTACACAAGGGATATAGAATTGGTGGAAGTCTATCAAAGTGGGAATACATGTTATGAAGTCACCCTGCCCTTGTGCTGGAGAGTGAAGCTTCAATTAAATGAAGGTGACAATTCGTCAACTTAGAGATGCTGTTACACAGCACACCCAGTAAGGGACCTAATGGATCCCAGACTAAGCATTTTGGGAAGTGGGATCACAGTGCAATCCTACATACACATGATCAGGCTGTGATACCCGGTATTGAAAATATTGAAGTCTAGTGAACCTCTGAAATGGCCAAAAAAAACCCCCCACAAATTTATACAACTTTGCTTTATTTAACAGTCTTATATGAGATGAAGTATTCTTTTGACTGAAGCATCAAGTCTGTTTCCTACAAATAAAAAAACAAAGTTTAATTGACAAAATATTTGTGAGTACATCTTAAATTGTGTTTAGACAAATTAAGTGCAAGCTTTTTGTACACCACATTACAAAGTTGAGATGATGATTAAACTATTTCCAAGCAGAGAATCACTGGTAACACGAAGACTTATTTTGCTTGCATTTACACAAACTCAGCAGTCAGATCCATAAAAGTTGTGTCATCAGACAATCAGGTTCGGGATAGACTCATCACTGTTTAGTATTTGCAGCTAATGGTACAGCAAGGAGTATGTCACTGGTAATACCTTGTATGCCAATGGTCATCTGCAGGATTAGAGAGTGACGATCATCTGGCTGAAAAAAAAAAAAAAAGGAATTAAACCTCTATATTTACAAGTTATGTTTACGCTACTTGAAATATATATATATGTCTCAGTGCATGAAGATTTATCATTTAGAAAAATCAAACAATGTAGGTAAAATGTGCATCATCATTGACAGCAGTAACCAGGCAGACCCCAGCAGGTCCCACAACTCACCATGTATATCAGGAGTAGAATTATTCATTGGTCCAGATTCTGTACACCTAGGAATTGTAATTAAAATACAGATGTTAGTGCTGGGCACAGAGATCATGTCATGTATTTAACTGAACACAAAACACTAGCCGGTTTCCTGCCAACACACAAGTTACAGAGCAACTGAACTCAGCAGTCAGATCCATAAGAAAGTGTCATCACGTCGTCAGGTTCGGGATAGACTCATCACAGTTCAGGCTACCTGAAATAGTAGCAGTTCCAGATACTCTGAAACGCCCCTTTTTTTCTATACTGGTTCGGAACGAAGGGTCCACCTGAGCCAAATGTTACTTTTTCCAGCTCCAGGACCCCCAGATTTACAAGATACTTACTGGTGCAGTCATTTTAAATCTCCATCTGGGGAAATAAAATGGCTGCCAAATCTCATGCCCAATAGGAAGCTGCATCAGTTGCGACTTCCTAAAGGATGACCATGCATAAGTAATATTGGTAACGTCACCAGCAATGTTCAGAAACGAGGCGTGAAAACCGTTCCCATTCTGTAAAATAATGTCAGTCATACTTCAGGTTTTACAGATGTCAAGCTGCTATATCACAACTTTATATATAACTATTGACAGTAGTGTTTTAGGTGTTAAAATGTTGTTCATTGTTGCCACTGAAAAAAATAAGCACAAGGATTTTAGAATATGTCTTAATTAGATGTTTACAAAATTAAGACAAATTTCCTTAAATGTACTCATCTATTCAATAGTGCAGGGGGGCGCAAACTTTTTTCCCTGCGCCCCCCTGCCGGCTGTCCCCTCACTCCCGCGCCCCCCTCCCAACCCCAACTTACCCGCGCGCCGGCGTAATGACGTCACATGGCCATAGCAACGTGACGTCACATGACCTCACAGCGTCATTTTGACGCCGCGTTGCCATGGCGACACAGGGAGGAAGCCGCCGGAGCCACGGTAAGTTAGGTTTACAGAGGCCCTGCAGCTCCCCCGGCACTTAATTTAAGTGCCTTCGGGAAGCGCGCGGGGCCTCTGTAAACCCCGCGCCCCCCGTCGGCAGTGTCGCGCCCCCCAGATTGCGCACCGCTGCAATAGGGTAAAGGCGTAACACAGATGTAGACTTGTACTTCCATGGACACCAATGCACAATACGGACTAGGGGGATTTTACCAGTGTGAAGGAATTATCCCCATCTCCCAAACTACACATTTAAAACCTGAATGACTGACATGTTTATTATTTTGTTTAATTTGGTACATTAAGTCACATCTGCAAAGGATCTTTAGGCACTGTCGCACCACAAGCCATCTGATGGCAAATCACTGCATACCCAAGTTATATAGCAGTAACTTCATGCAGAGCTTCTCAGAGGCCCATCTGGTTGGTGCAGCAGAGAAGTTGATTGCAGATTAGTCACCTTTGTTTGCCAACCTGTGTAACAAATATTTAGGTCTATAAATAAACATTCTTTGCTTTTAGGAATATAAATACTACGCACTTGTTTAGCATCAGCAAAGCCACTTGGCATTATCGTCAAAGACTCATTGAGACTTGGAAGACCATCGTGAGAATGAACATCATCTGCAGTGCATGGATCACAGAACAAATCCCAACCCCTTACAGCAACTTCCAATAAACCGTTGCATGGACTGTTTAGTCTGCTAACCCCGTCATACAGGCCAACATACCTCACGTGTGCACTGTTTTACAATATGCCTCCATTGTTAGCAAAGTAGAGTTGCTTTTCCACAAGGACTGTCTCTTCCAGGACATGGCACATGCGCCTCCAAAAGGTCTGATTCTTCAAGAATTCCTGCAGAGAAAATGGGATTAGGAGCAATGAACAAATCTACACAGAGAATTCATCTCAGGTTATGCAGCAAACATCAATAGAGGCAGCACTCAGCAAAACCATAAGGCTACGGCCCCGCTACCTGCACGCCTGCCAAACTGGCGGTGCGTGCAGCAGAGCCCCCCGGTCTGCAGCGAGATGCAGGGGGAAAGACAGGGGGGAGTGGCGTGACAGGGGCACGGCCATGTCACCACCAAGCAGGTTCGCCCTCATTAACTGAACTTCTGGGGGAGCGTGGCCTAGCACTCAGTTGCTAGTATTGATCACAATTTTCCTGCCTGCAGGAACCCCTTGCAGTGGGCCTGGCCCCATTGAGGGACTGCTCTTGTCCCAGAGTATTGCCAAAGCCTCAACACCAGTTAAGCTTAGAAGAGCATTGTGAGGATTGTGTGTGCAGCTTGTTACTTTATATTCAGCACACACCTAATATAGATTAGTCTACATTACTACTTAACCATTGTGTGCACAGCAAGGAAAGAAGAACGATCTTAAATGCTCTTTGAGTATATATACATCTAGCATTTGACATATCTTGGTATTCAATGTGCTTTTACAATTAATTGTTACAATTGTATCATACAGGTGATAGGTGTCCAGATCTTTAAAAATAACCCAATTCACCTATTTATTGAAGTAAAAAAAAATATTCTCTAAGGGTCACCCTTTTATTTTGACAGTCACTATGTCCTGGCGCACTCTGTGTTAATGTACCAAGTTAATGCAAGGATACTGCCAAGCCTTTCCATACATTACAAGTGTCAAATAACACTTTCAGTATAGAAGTCAGCAGTCTTGTGTATATGCCATACGATAATAAGGGGAACAAAGACATTCATTTACAAGCTAGGGTCTCCTTCCCTAAAGTATCAATACAATTATTTTATTTAATCTTCCCAGTTCTGCGCCTTCCCCATATTACAAACTAATGAGCTGGGAGAGCTCTGCATTTCCTGGGAGCAGCTCTGAGCATCATTGCAGTTGGCCACATGCAGCCAAATAAAGTCCAACCTCTTCCCCCCCTAAATTTCACAGTTCAATCCACTATTTATATTCAATATCCCCAAGTAGAATTGCAACACGGTGTGATCCCAAGAGGGGCATCCTGGGCCTGCAGGGAACAAGACACATCCTCAGCAGGACCTGCTATTCCCTTGCACCAGTCTAGCCTTCTATTGCCTCCCTATACAAGTCTTTCCACACAATGTGACCAGAGGTGATACCCTCATGAACAGGTCAAACTGCCTCCCTCTAGTCTTGGGGTTGCCTCCTCTTTCGCACAGCGGCCAGAATGCACAATTCCATGTGTCGGAGCAAGACCCTCAATGTGGCAACTCAAAGGGGATACTTCAATTAGAAAGGCTGGCTGTAAAAGTACTTGCTGAATGGCGAGATCCCACAAGAGGGAGTAGCCAGAAGAAATCAAACCGCTTCCAATTTAAAATGAACATTTGTCAAGTTTGGATAAAACACCAATCTCAATTTACCCAGCTGAGACCCTGTTCAACATGTCGTGGCATTTGTTCACTTTGGTCAAAGGAGACATGTCCCTTTAAGCTAAACTTAAATTGCAGCAATACACAAACTCAGCAGTCAGATCCATAAAAGGTTTGTCATCAGACAATCAGGTTCGGGATAGACTCATCACTGTTTAGTATTTGCAGCTAATGGTACAGCAAGGAGTATGTCACTGGTAATACCTTGTATGCCAATGGTCATCTGCAGGATTAAAGAGCGACTATCTTCTGGCTGAAACAAAAAAGAATGAAACCTCTATATTTACAAGTTATGTTTACGCTACGTGAAATATATATATATGTCTCAGTGCATGAAGATTTTATCATTGAGAAAAATCAAACAATGTAGGTAAAATGTGCATCATCATTGACAGCAGTAACCAGGCAGATCTCAGCAGTTCCTACAACTCACCATAGATCAGAAGTAGAATTATTCATTGGTCCAGAATCTGTACACCTAGGAACTGTAATTAAAATACATATGTTAGTGCTGGGCACAGAGATCATGTCATGTATTTAACTGAACAAAACACTAGCCGGTTTCCTGCCAACACACAAGTTACAGAGCAACTGAACTCAGCAGTCAGATCCATAAGAAAGTGTCATCACAATGTCAGGTTCGGGATAGACTCATCACAGTTCAGGCTACCTAAAATATTAGCAGTTCCTCATACTGTGCAACATACCCTTTTTTCTATGCAGGGTGGAAACCAAGGGCCCACCCGAGCCAGATGTTACTATTTTCAGTTCCGTGGACATCCACAAGATACTCAATGCTGAAGTCATTTTTAATCCCTCTGGGGAAGGGGACTGGGGGGGGGGAAATAAAAAAATGGCTGCCAAATATGCCAATAGGAAGCTGCAACATCAGTTGTGACAGAGGACCCTCAGGGCCAATTGTGTAAAATAACTTGTTAGTTTGGGTGGATTGCACCTCAGTCATTTAAGGTATTACTGATTTCAAGGCATATTGTAATATCACAACTGCATATTACCCAGGTATAAATTTGTAAACACAGAGAGAAAGTGCATTAAATGTACTTATCTGGTGCCTTGTTACACACCCTTCCCAGCCTGTCCCCTCTATTCAATGGGGTAAATTAGTATTAGGTTTATTAAACCAACTTTCACTTTAATGGACACCAATGCATAATACGGACTAGAGACCTTCTCGTAAATAAAAGCGGATTTTACCAGGATGAAGGAATTATCCCCATTACACAAGCTGAAAAATGTAAAACCTAAAATCAGACCGACAAGTGTAATCATTTTTGTACATTAGGTCACATCTGCAGAGGATATTTAGGCACTGTCGCACCACAAGCCATCTGATGGGAAATCATTGCATACCCAAGTTATATAGCAGTAACTTCATGCCAAGCGTCTCAGAGTCCAATCTGGTTGGTGCAGCAGAGAAGTTGATTGCAGATGTCACCTCTGTACGCCAACCTGTGTAACAAACAAATATTTAGGTCTATAAACAAACATTTTTACGAATAGAAATGCCCCCGCACTTTTTTTTAGCATCAGCAAAGCCACTTGGCATTATCGTCAGAGCCTCTCTGAGACTTGGAAGACCATCGTGAGAATGAACATCATTTGCAGTGCATGGATCACAGAACAAATCCCAACCCCTCTTACAGCAACTTACACATTATACTACGTTACATGGACTGTTTACAGTCTGCAAACCTGTCATACAAGTCCACATACCTCACTTGGGCACATTGTTTATAACATGCGTACCTTGTTAGCAATCTTCCAGGACTGGCTGTTCCAGAAGGACATGGCACATGCGCCTCCAGGGGTCTGATTCTTCAAGAATCCCTGAAGATGAAATGGGATTAGGGGCAAACATTCATTATCTGGGAATTTATTATCAGGTTATGCAGCCACTAATCTAAAGGCAGCAACTGTCAAAGAATCTTCACCTTTTAAGACTTAAATTGCAATACCCAAACTCAGCAGTCAGATCCATAAAACGTTTGTCATCAAGCAATCAGGTTCGGGATAGACTCATCACTGTTTAGTGTTTGCAATGGTAACTAACGCAAGGTATATAAATAGTAATATCTTGTGCCAATTTTAATCTTCAGGATCAAAGTAGAACGATTATGCTCTCCTGGCTGTTAGAACAAATACATTCTACCACTATATTTATGAGTAATGTTAATACTTTAAGGTTTGTGCATAACGATTTTATTATGGGGGGGGGGGGGGGGACAAATAAAAAAATCAAACAATGTAGGTGTAATGTGCAGCAGTAGCAAGAGCAGATACCAGCAGGTCATGCAACTCACCAAATAGCATATAGATTTAATCTGCATATTCCATCTTCTGTATACCAAGGAACTGTAATTAAAAGAGCTGTTAGTGCTGGGCACCTAGATCATGTTATGTATACAACTGAACGTAATGCTAGCATGTTTGCAACCAACACACAAGTTACAGAGCAACTGAACTCAGCAGTCAGATCCATAAGAAAGTGTCATCACAACATCAGGTTCGGGATAGACTCATCACAGTTCAGGCTACCTGAAATATGAGCAGTTACTCATACTCTGAAATGCCCATTTTTCTATACAGGGTGGGAACAAGGGTTCACCTGAGCCAAATGGTTCTATTTCCAGATCCAAGACACCCAGATTCACAAGATATTTACTGGTGGAGTCACCAAATGGTGAAATAAAATGACTGCCAATAGGAAGCTGCATCAGTTGTGACTTCCTATAGTGTGGACATTTAAAGCCCCTCTGAAAACCAGTAAGTAATATTGGTAACTTCACCAGGAATTATTTCCAAACTGAGTTTCTAGATTTGAAAATAATTTTAATTCTGTAAAATAATTGGGGTTTTTTTCTCGGTGGATTGCGCAGCAGTCATATATAAAAAGGTATTACTGACATCAAGCTGCAATATCACAACTGAAATTTTCCATAAACGTGTTTAATTTGGTACATTAGGTCACATCCTCTGCAGATATTTAGGTAGTCGCACCACAAGCCATCTGATGGGAAATCACTGCATACCCAAGTTATATAGCAGGAACTTCATGCTGAGCGCCTGAGGCCAATCTGGTTGGTGCAGCACAGAAGTTGATTGCAGATGTTATCTCTGTACGTCAACCTGTGCAACAAATATTTAGGGCTATAAAACAACCATTCTTTTACGAACAGAAATAACCACACACTTGTTTAGCATCAGCAAAGCCACTTGGCATTATCGTCAGAGCCTCTATGAGACTTGGAAGACCATCGTGAGAATGAACATCATTTGCAGTGCATGGATCACAGAACAAATCCCAACCCTTCTTACAGCAACTTCCCCATTATACAACGTTCCATGGACGGTTTACAGTCTGCTAACCCTGTCATACAAGTCCACATACCTCACTTGGACACATTGATTAACAATGGAAGCATGTTAAACAAAGCAGAGATCTTCCAGAAGGACTGGCTGCTCCAGAAGGACATGGCACATGCACCTCCAGAGAAGTCTGATTATTCAAGAATCCCTGCAGAGAAAATGGAATTAGGAGCAAACAATTATCTGAATTTATTCTCAGGTTATGCAGCCAACATTAATCTAAATGCAGCAATTGTCAAAGCATCTTCAGTTTAAAAATTAAATTGCAATAATAACCAAACTCAGCAGTCAGATCCATAAAAAGTTTGTCATCAAGCAATCAGGTTCGGGATAGACTCATCACAGTTTAGTGTTTGCAATGGTAACCAACGCAAGACAAACAGTAATATGTTGTCCCAATTTTAATCTTCAGAGGGTCAAAGTAGAACGATGATGCTCTCCTAGCCGTTGGAACTAAAATTCTACCACTATATTTACAAGTAATGTTAACACTACTTCAGAAAGGTCTGTGCATAAAGATGTTATCATTTAGGAAAATCAAACAATGTATGTGAAATGTGCATCAGTAGTAAGAGCAGATATCAGCAGGTCATGCAACTCACCAAATAGCATGTAGATTAAATCTGCATATTCCAGCTTCTGAACACCAAGGAACTGTAATTCAAATACAGATGTTAGTGCTGGGCAGAGATCATGAAATGTATTGAGCTGAACAAAACACTAGTAGGTTTCCTGCTAACAAGTTACAGAGCACAGAAACTGAACTCAGCAGTCAGATCCATAAGAAAGTGTCATCACGTGGTCAGGTTCGGGATAGACTCATCATAGTTCAGGTTACCTGAAGTCACATGCAAGGAAGTACTGACTTAAGAGCCACAATATCACAAAACTGTAAACTCCATTAGTTGAGTTATGTTCGTTCCCCAACCACTAGCAATGAACAAGACTGGAGTGCAAGCAAACTAAGGCCGCGTCCATGGATAGTGCTTGCGAGCGGAGGCGCGCTTCCGCTCGGCACTGAGCCCCTAAAGCCGCAATGAGAGCGGCTTTAGTAGGGGCTCGCCTACGCTTCCGCAAGCGCGCGGAAGCGTAGGTCTTAGGAAAATGTTAAAGCTTCGCGTTTGCCAGAGCGCAGGGCCGGTCACGTGAGCGGTTCGCCCAATGAGGGCGAACCAGCTCCGTGAAGTCACTGGCCCGCCCACCGACACGCCCCCGGACGGCGTGCTGTCTAAGGCCAGGGAAAGCACCCGCTTTCCCTCAGCGCGCCTCCGCCCGCCACCCATAACCATGGCCGAGGCCTAAGATTGCATTGGTCAGAATTTGTCATTAAGAATTGGTTTCTTAGATTTACTCATCTGGTGCTTTGCCACACACATCCTTTCCAATCTTCATTTGGGGCAATGCACACCTGAAACCAACTTATTAACACCAATCTTGCCATAATACAGACAAGAGACCATGGAGGGGGAAATAAAGTAAAATAAAAAAGGGGGGTGGGGGGGGGGAAAGAGAGAGAATGTTACTCAGATGAAGGAATAACCCACAAGCTAAACATTTAAAAATCAGAGTGAATTTCGATTGAAAGTACAAGTTTCAATTTAATTTAGTCAATTCTGTCACCTGCATATATTTAGGTACTGTCCCACAACTCATTTGATGGGAAATCACCGCATACCCGAGTTATATAGCAGTAACTTCATGCTGAGCGTCTGAGCCCGATCTGGTTGGTGCAGCAGAGATATTGATTGCAGATTGTCATCTGTATGCCAACCTGTGTAACAAACATATTTAGGCCTATAAACAAACTGTTTTACTTTTAGGATCAGAAATGCCCCCGCACGTTTGTGTAGCATCAGCAAAGCCACTTGGCATTATCGTCAGAGCCTCTATGAGACTTTGAAGACCATCGTGAGAATAAACATAATTTGCAGTACATGGATCAATGAACAAACCCTACCCTTCTTACAGCAACTTCCACATTATAAAACGTTACATGGACTGTTTACAGTCTGCTAACCCTGTCATACAAGTCCACATACCTCACTTGGGCACATTGTTTAACATGCTTCCATTGTTAATCAAAGCAGAGATTCTCTTCCAGAAGGACTGGCTGATCCAGAAGGACATGGCACATGCGCCTCCAGAGAAATCTGATTATTCAAGAATCCCTGCAGAGAAAATGGAATTATGAGCAAACATTAGTAATAGTTTCACGGTAATAGAAAGGGAAAAAAAAGACCCTCTTTGAAGGTTTGCATGTACTGAAGTGAAAGGCGATGTATACCACAGAACATGCGAGTCTCTGGCCTTAAATATTGGATCAATTTGTAAGTAAAAGATACAATTTCACTAAGCAACATATTGCCGTTTAAAAAGCATTAAAATGCAGACCTGAAAATACTAGTTTACATATAAGCAGGTTTACCATCTCTAAAAAAAACAAATACATAAAAAAAAAAAAAATGTTTTTATGCTTTGTATGTTGGATGCAGACTTTAAAAAAAAAAAAATTACATGATATATTAGGTGCTTAGAACAGTTTTTAGAAAAACCCACATGAACATTGCGCTGCAAAAAACCCGTTTAATATTGCAAAATGTCAAGGACCAACAATGACGCACGATAGAACAAATATCATGTTTGGGAAATTCACAAAGTTGCACACATTGATCGCAGCCTGCCCACTATAGATTGTGGCAATCAAGGACCGAAAGATAACTTATGGAGCTCAAGTATTCAAATCACACAAGATGTTATTTCTAACTGTATAATAGTTTATTGGATATGTTTAGCATTAACACATTTGCATTGACTCATGAAGTGGGAGATTTAAGCACAAATGAAGAACAGGCACTGAGGTCCCTTATCCTGTATACACCACTATTGCCAAGCTCTCATTATGGTAACACACACATATAAGACTTACGCACGCTTGCGGAAGCGAGCCCCTGCTATAGCCGCTCTCATTGCGGCTGCAGGGGCTCACTGCAGAGCAGCAGCGCGCCTCAGCACGGGTCAGCGCTTCATGCCCGAGGCCTTATTCAGGGTGCCAGCTGCAGGACTCGGAGGGAGGCAGTGCGGCAGTTTGCTGGGCGATCTGTGTTTATCCCCCAGCAGACTTTTCAGCGTTGGGGAGGGGGCGGGGTTACACACGGCAGGGTAAGTATCCAAGTTGCAGTCATGAAATCATTCTGAAGAATGATTTCATTGGCTGCCTAGGTCCCTGTGACGCTGCTGCAGCTCCAAAAAACGAAATTTTCGTTTATTGAAACTGTAGTCAGCTTCAACTCCTGGCCTCGGAGACAGCGCGGTTGCTACCCTGACAACCAGTATTCAAATTGAATACTTTGTTTCTCACGGCAGCACGCCCTCCCTCCGAAGCCAGCACCCTGAACGAGGCCTTACTCTGTGCCCAAGGACAGAGTTGAAAACGAGGTAACTCAATGTATTACTTCTTGGTAAAACATTTTATAAATAAATAAAAAAATCCAGTCATGTTTTCTAAATATACATAAAAATTCAAGGTTTTGAAGAAATGCGATAAAAAAAATAAATAAAAAAAGGAGGGAGAAACGGTGTTACATAGTTATAGTAGATGAGGTTGAAAAAAGACGTACGTCCATCAAGTTCAACCTATGCTAAACTTAGACAACAGATCCTATATCCTAAAGCCTCCGTTTACAGATAAACTCATGAGGAAACGCGCAGGGTCACGTGCTGTTGATGTCAAGGCGTTTTTATGTGCGGTTCACCTACATTGAAGTACTAGGGATATCTGCTTTACCATTTAATTCGCTCCCTGCCCGGAACTAAAGACATCAGAAGTTTGTTCCTGGAGGATGGATCTGTCGGCTGCTGTCATTTCAAGTTTCTGTTGCACGGAGGCTCGTGACAGACAGTCGGAGGTGTGGAGTTCCAGTGATCGGATTGGGGCAGGAGTATTTATCTCATAAAACGCCTATATACTATTTCTGTTTGTGAGCTTTGGAATGTATTAAATTCATATTTTAGAAATAATGCACTAGGATCGGGCGCTTTTTCTTTGTTCTATGCAGGTTTGTGAGTGGAGGTCGTTGTGCCCACAAAGAAGGCTGCCAGTATCGTGTTCTATGCACCAAACAATTGGTACTATTTAATCAGTGGACTCAAAAGCGTATGTTTTTTTTTTTTTAAATCTTGGACTTGTTTTTATTATTTTTTTTTTATATAACACACACCCACTATTGTTTTTCTATTTCATAATACTTTTAAATATATGGTTTATAATATCTAGATTTAATATTTTTTTTATCACAGGCATTGTTTTATTGATATCAGCTACACATGGTTATACCAACTATTGGTTAACTTTACATCTTAAACAATCAGTAGATATTAGATCTATTCATTATTCTCAGAATTGCATATTAGATATCAGCCCAAGTACAATTATTCTATTAATAATTACTTATCACTGGACATGCTCCGAGCACAAAACTGAACAAGAATGTCCCCATTATTTCTCCTTCCCCATCATATCACACAGTATGCAGCTAAATGAGTGAGCAGGGACAGGCCTGAGGTGTTGGGAGCAGAGCGGGGGATCATGGCTGCAGGTGGCCGCATGGGAAGTTTCTGCAGCTCTTCCTGCTACAAAGGGGCCTGTTTACATTCCCGCCCGGGTTGTGACGAGAGCCGGAGATGGGCAGCCCGGGGAACAGAAGTGCTAAGCAGGGCCAATAGAGGGGCAGCCCGGGGAACAGGAGAAGTTCTCCACAGGGCCCGCTCCTCACGCATCGGTCTCTATCTCATATACCCGCCCCAGACCAGTCTCCCCCTCCGGTAAGGACGCGTGGGGTTCCCCGTGGCCGGGCTCCGCCACCTCCCTGTTTCCCCCCTCCCTAGTCTCGGGGACCGCCTCCTCCAACCCGCAGGCCCCCTGATCCTCTCTCCACTCCCGGGCAGTGTCTCCCGGATCAGAAGGCGGGCAGAACGTGCGATTCCCCGCATACCAGCGCGAGACCCTCACCTTGGCATCCGCCATCTTTGCCTCTCGGCTGAAAAAGAGGCTCTCTGTTAGCTACGGGGTCAACGTCAAGCGAGAGCAGGGGCGGAAGTGAAGTCAGAGGACGGGCAGACGAAGTATCTGATATACTGTAACATCTGCTTCGGTGTGGGACATGACCGGACGTTAAGTCAGAGGACTGGGCTGGCATAGTATCTGGTCTTTATCTGCGAAGGTGAAGCTTCAGTGTGGGGTATGACTGGAAGTTATGTATCCCAAAGAGCTGTGTGTCATTACAGGAAATACACATTTTTTTTAATAGGGGCAGTTAGAAATGAACAGGAATAGGTTCTTGTATTCTAAAATATTTATTGAGTTATCATAATTCAATTGTGTTATTAATTCTCGTACCAAATTAATCTATATATATATATAATTGAATTTTGTGACATTGTTACTAGATGTGGTGAATCTGATTGGTCCGTGGGTCTGTCACTCAGCCTCTGGCCAATCAGATTGGTCCGTATCCCTACCCCCGCCCGCCTCTCATTGGCCTGCGTGGCTCTTTGACGTCACCCAACTGCCATTCTCTTCTCCTCCTCACCTGCAGCTCACCTTCCCCCTCGGCCTCACCCAACTGCCACACACACACGCACAACCACCCGGCCACTGTCCTCTTCACCCAGCGGCCCGGACCGCCGGCTCCCCCCCTATCACCTCCCCATCACCCCCACCCCATCCGCAACTCACCTCCCCTGGCTGTGCAACGCTCTGCAGGACGCGATGCACATGGCTGTTCCCCGTGGCTTTGCTGTAGTGCAAAGCGTCGTGCCCCAGGGAATCCACCAGGCTCACCCGAGCCCCGGCCAGCAGCAGCATGCGGGTAGTGTCTGTGCTGTCTCCCTCACAGCACAGCATCAGGGGGTCCTGCAGGTATGGGAGGCGGGGTACAGGGAGACCCATACAGCACACCGTCAGGGGGTCATGCAGGATGGGGACCGAGGTGAGCGCGACAACAAGCCCCCCCCCCCGCAGTGACCCGCCGCACGCTGCGGGACATGCCAGCGGGGGGGGGGGGGGGGGAACAGGGCAGTGTCGGCCGCGCGGGACATGCCCTTCCCTCTGGTCCCCTTCCCCACGGCGCTCCCTTGCTTGCCCTGCGTGGGGAGGGAGATGGGCGTGGGGGGTGGGGTGGTGGTGCGCAGTCACGGCTGGCGGGAGGTGGGGAGCCGCCTGTTCGGATCGCCGGACTTCCACTCTCCCTACCCCCCCTCCTCATGTCCACTGTGTGTGTGTATGGGAGAGTGCGTGTGTGTGTGACACACTGTGTGTGTGTGTCTCACTGTGTGTGTGACACTGTGTGTGTGGGACACTGTGTGTGTGGGACACTAGGGTGGGGACCGGAGCTGCGCATGGGTGGGGGGAGGAGCGGAGATAGAGGGGGGAGGAGCGGAGAGAGAGGGGGGAGCGGAGAAACAGACAGGGGGAGTGGAGAGGAGTGAGCGGGAAATTTTAAACCCGGGCAACGCCGGGTGCCTCAGCTAGTACAATATAATTTGTTTCAATAAAGTTTATTTTTATATCCGTTTGTGGGACATGCTCAGCCTGACTACAGTTATATAACATGTCCCAATGTCACCGGAACTAAACAGGACTCACTTTGTAATCCAGTACGATGCAGTAACCCCAAATATGCCCTTTTATTAAAGTGAGCTCTGTGTCTTATGTCCTTTAAAACCGATTACTATCTTTATTTTTTTCCGTAGCGGTTTCTATCGTTATTTTACTGTTAAAAGGCTCAAAGCCACGTATTGTTCTCGGTGGCAGGTCCTGCTGTTTATTCACTCCAATGGGCAGCACAGAACTGTTTTAAAGACTTTAAAGCAGCAGTGCCTGTTGGTCGTTTTATTTATTTTTTGACATATTATATAGTTGTAGCCAGGTCACCTTTTTCCCCCTGCGACCACCCAGGGAGCCTCCGTGGCCAGGAGAGATGCCGGGTACTGCCGGAGGCCAGCGGCAGACCCGACGGCCATCCCAAGGGTGGGGGCTGTTGCAGGGAGCGGTGCTCTGTCTCCACGAGCGGGTCGGTTGCCGGGGACGCGATCGGGCCGTCGCTAAGGCCGCGGTCGCGTCTCTGAGGTCCCGGCGGCCGGCGAAGAGGGCGCCGCCATTACCCCGCCATTCGCGCATGCGCAGTGATCGCGCATGCGCAAGGGAGCCCCGCGAGTTAGGTAGGCATTGCGCGAGTGTAGGAGCAGGCCAGGAGAGTCGCGCGAGAGTAGGGATAGGTAGTTAGATGCTGCGGCGGCCATTAGGGGTTAGTGCAGGCAGAGGGAAGGCGCGCACGAGGCCCCAATGTTATTGCAGGTGCCTCGGGACTACAACTCCCATGAGGCTTAGGGCCACGCACCCCAGGTGCCTCATAGGAGCCAATAGGGCTGCAGGACTGCCAGGAGAAGTGGATACATTTGGCGGGCTGGCAGCTACGTGTCAGTCAGAGCAAGGAGCAGACAAGGGAAGGAGGTAGGGTGCAGGAGAGAGGGATCCCCTGTACTAGGCCAGCACCCCCTTGGCCCAAGATAGCTCTGAGTTACACTATGATAGGAGTGTTGCCAGGGACTGCCCTAGAGTAAAGGACCCTGTCACTCAATTCAGTCAGTTATTAGTGGGTAATTGCTGAGGGAGGCCCAAGATAGGGACGTTGCCCTTAGTGTAGAGTGCTGCCTTGTCAGAGTCACGGCAGTTAGGGCGGTGAGGTCTGACAGGCAGGCACCTTGTTGCGCAGCACGTTGGCTGCAAGCATTTAGTGAGGCTGAAGGGACTTGGGTAGTTAGGGGAGTGGGACAGGTCATAACCCCTGCAGGCCCATAGGAGTTCCCCAAGCCACTACAGGTTGCTGTACTACAGGGACAGGCCCTAGGCTAGGGTTCCTGTCACGTTAGTACCACTTAGATAGATAGGGACACAGCGGCTGCTGCTGTTCCTGTGGAAGCGGTTGAACCCACGTTGGGGTCCACAGAGACGATTCCAGAGTGGGACCGCCTTGGCGGTCCGCACGTGCCGGAGTTCGGTTGGAGGATCAGACGGATTCATCACACGTCTGACCCTTTGTGAAGATTGCTGACCCGAGCACCGGAGTGCTCGGCAGGTATCTAATACATAAGTGCACCACCGGGCCCTTAGCGTAATTAGTGACTGCGCAGTCACCCATTGACTCTCTGTAGGAGTACGGGACATTGGGTGGGGATCTTTGGACACTGGGTGGGATCACTTGGTGTTGGGGAATCGTCCTGCGAGACGTCACGGTTAGTGTCTCCTCTAGAGAGGGACACAGGTTATATTATTGTATGGTAGTGATATATGTTGTTTGCATGTTAGTAAAGTCCTTAGTTATTATACCTCACCGTGTATGTTATTATTGATTGTCCTGCGAGGAATCACTCCCCCTCTGGTGGGAGCCATCGCAGGTGGAGGCGCTGAATTGAGTAAGTGGTTACCCCTAGTATAATTGCCCCAGGTTCCCCCTGTGCCGACGGTCAGCCCTCCTTTGAGCCAACAGGTAATGCACCACACCTATGGTAATACCGTATGTTCCTTGCACCCACATCAGATCTGCGATTGGGGGGGGGGGGGAATACCCGTTACATAGTTTTTGTTTTCTTTTCATACAAATGGGTTGCAGTGGGGGTTCCCCCAGAGCTGAACCACATTATTTACAGCTCCAGGTTCACAAGAAACTTAAAAGTTGTAGGTGCTGGTGTTTCTTCTCCCTTCTTGGTGATTCAAAATGTCCACATCCACAAAAGACCACAAGCCAAGATGAAGCAACCATGGGTGACATTGCAATTAACTATTGGATGGCTGCGAGTGCCATCTTTGAAGATCCAGGAACTGCACCGTCACCATAAACTCAAAGTATATCGGGAAACCAGAGCTAAAAATAATTTGGCTCAATTATATACAAAAATCAGGGAGAGGATGGATAGAGGAGAGGGAGATAGAATTGAAGGGGGGAGGAATGGGGGTGAGCGAGAGGGTGGTGGAATGGGGAGGAATGAGAGAATGGTGGAGATGATAAGGGGGCAGAGAGTGTTAGGCCTCGCTCAGACAGGCTGCTATTTCCACACGCTTGCGTGCGCGCTTCCGCCACGTGCTCCTGCAGCCCAGCAATCTGCGCTCAAACTGCAGGAGTTGGGTCGCGGCGTTTGGGGGAGTGGCAGGGGGGGCGTAACAAACCTGTCACAGAGCTGGTTTGCCTTTATTGGCTGAACCAGCTCATGTGATGCGACTGCAGCCCCAAATTTCAATTTGGGTTGTGGCGGCAAAATGTTGCAGCGTCAGTGCAGTAATTTGCTGCCACAAGCAGTTTCTAGTGTGACAACTGTCATCCACTGGACTGAAAGAGTGCGTGCGCAAGTCGCAACGTGGCCTGTGTGAGCGAGGCCTTATAGTGACTATGCGTATTGCCTCGGACACAGTACAGGAGCTCGCATGACCGAGTGCGCGCCTGTACTAGCCGAAATCTGTGTTGAGCAATGGGGGGCGTGGTGAGGGCCTGCCGTCGCGCGGCAAAGACAAACAAGTTTGTCTCGCCACGCATCAGTCCCCTCGCCGCTCTCATGCACGTGCGCACTATGCACATGCGCATTGGCCTGCATTGGTTTCGATTTGGCCGTCGGAACCAGTATGGACGCAGCCGGCTGTAGGCTACTTTCTTTTTTCCCCTTCAGTATGATGGATACATCACATCTACAGTGAGAATGGGAGAATTATTCCCTATAATTTATTTAAAACAGCACATCATGCGATATGTTTCTGGGTGCTTTTTGCCTTACTATAAACAATTCTACAGTAAAATTCCACCATATTAATATATTTGCTTGGAGGCGAGTAAAGGTACATCAAATTTTCAGCTAAGAAGATACAGTAAAATGAGTTTCTAAATATTCTCTGATAGCTTGACCAGTTTTTTTTTTATAACAGCCTGATAGCTTGACCCCAGTTGAGATCTATGGGGGAGGATGTGTACCTGAAAGCAGCAGTCCCCCCCAAGATAAGTTTGTGTTTTTTGAAGTGAAACTTCCTTAGTGGCGCCTCATTCGTAATGGGGCAAAAAAGAATTGTGGAGACAGAAATGAAACGGATGTGACGTCAGTGCTGGCAGTTGAGGCCGGGCTGTGTTCTGGCTCAGCCCGACCCCAACACTGACATCACACCCGCTCCACAAATCAGATGCGGCGGCGATAGCCGCTCCTAACGGCCGCTGCTCCCCCCACATGGCTGATGACATATGCGGCGGCGAAAGCCGCCGGCGCCGCTCCTAACGGTCGCCACTCCCCCCGCACATCCGCTGCCAAGCCGCGCATGCTCAGTAATCATGGGGACTGGAGGAAAGCCACGCATGCGCAGAAGCGGTTGGCAGCGGCGCCGTTCCCCGCCCGCTGCCACGGCTGTTGACATGTGTTGCCATTCCCCGTCTGCTGCCCGGGACAGCAGAGACCGCCCGACCGGGACAGCCCCCCCCACCCTTTCCTAACCCGAATGGGACCTCCCTCCCAGCCCACACATGGGCCCGCCTAACTTCCACTACTGCTGCCATGCCGCGCATGCGCAGAAGCGGCTGGCAACGGCGCCATTCAGCCCTCCAGTGACGCGGGCGTTTGCGGGGCCCCCAGGAAGCGGTGGTACAAAAACCCGGGCGCAACCCGCGCGGACCCCCCCCCGGACCCCCCACACACTGACGGACCCCCCCACACACTGACTGACCCCCCGGACCCCCCCACACACTGACAGACCCCCCCAGACCCCCACACACACACTGACAGACCCCCACACACACACTGACTGACCCCCCCAGACCCCCACACACACTGACTGACCCCCCCCAGACTCCCACACATACTGACTGACCACCCCACACCCCCACACACACTGACTGACCCCCCAGAGACCCACACACACTGACTGACCCCCCCAGACCCCCACACATACTGACTGACCACCCCACACCCCCACACACACTGACTGACCCCCCAGAGACCCACACACACTAACTGACCCCCCCCAGACCCCCACACAAACTGACTGACCCCCCCAGACCCCCACACACACTGACTGACCCCCCCCAGACCCCCAAACACACTGACTGACCACCCCAGACCCCCACACACACTGACTGACCCCCCAGAGACCCACACACACTGACTGAACCCCCCAGAGACCCACACACACTGACTGACCCCCCCAGACCCCCACACACACTGACTGACCCCCCCAGACCCCCACACACACTGACTGACCCCCCCAGACCCCCACACACACTGACTGACCCCCCCAGACCCCCACACACACTAACTGACCACCCCAGACCCCCACACACACTAACTGACCCCCCAGAGACCCCCACACACTGACTGAACCCCCCAGACCCCCACACACACTGACTGAACCCCCCAGACCCCCACACACACTGACAGACCCCCACACACACTGCCTGACCCCCCCAGACCCCCACACACACTGCCTGACCCCCCCAGACACTGCCTGACCCCCCCAGACCCCCACACACACTGCCTGACCCCCCCACACACTGCCTGACCCCCCCAGACCCCCACACACACTGACTGACCCCCCCAGACCCCCACACACTGACCCCCCCAGACCCCCACACACAGTCACACGCACACTCAGTCACACACACTCAGTCACACGCACACTCAGTCACACTCAGTCACACTCAGTCACATGCACACTCAGTCACACTCACAGTCAGACGCACACTCAGTCACACTCACAGTCAGACGCACACTCAGTCACACTCACTGTCAGACGCACACGCACAGTCACACGCACACGCATAGTAACACGCACAGTCACACGCACACGCTCAGTCACACGCACACTCTCAGTCACACGCACACTCTCAGTCACACGCACACTTTCAGTCACACGCACACTCTCAGTCACACGCACACTCTCAGTCACACGCACACTCTCAGTCACACGCACACTCTGAGTCACACGCACACTCTCAGTCACACGCACACTCTCAGTCACACGCACACTCTCAGTCACACGCACACTCTCAGTCACACGCACACTCTCAGTCACACGCACACTCTCAGTCACACGCACACCGTCACACGCGGAATTCACACTTAGTGCAAATAGCTAATACAGGGGATGTGTGCCGAGCACGCGCATTCTAAGTCAAATTTATTTGCGTTTTGTCATTGAGATTGTATTTTGATTTTTAATTAAAACATCACCAACACCAACACAAATACAATTTCTGTGACAAAAGTCTAAGAAGTTTCACTTACTATGCGCGTGCACAGCACACACAGCTTTTTTTTTTACCTTATCTGGGGCCCCCCAAGTTCCAGATATATGTGTAGGATGTTGTCTGTGTTTAGCACAAAAAAGCTACAAATACGTCCGCGGGGTCACGAATATAGAGTTGCAACGTCAAATATCTATTGGCCACCAGACCCAGCATCCATTTTATTTGCCTGGTGGACTAGACCAGGGGTGAGCAAACTTTTTATGCCGAGACCCGCTTTTCATCCATGATATTTGTCGGGCCTCCCTGCCTGATGTAATCAAAATCACATGGAAAAAATCCCCAAAAAAACATATCTCAGGCTGCGGCCAGGCAGGGAGCGAATGTGCTGGCGCTCGTGCGCGTGATGTAATGCACTCTGCTTGGCCGGGCAGTCTGTGGCCGGCTAGGTGCGCGCGCACGGGGCATGTCGGGGGCGCGGCCATGACATCACGGAGCTGGTTCACCCTCACTTTTTTTACTGTTGTGGGGTGTTTTTCCTTGTGTTTTATTAATATTAGACTAGTACATTATGAGTAACATTCACATAGCAGCAGCCTACCCTTTTTTTCAGTTATCAGCTGTGCCTCCTGTTGTGTGTGGCTGAAGAGGATCGCGGCGAAGCAGGGTGCCAGAGCAGGAGCAGAGCTCTGTTGCAGGGCAGGGACGTTCCACGTCACACCGCTGGTGCGTGCTCCTCCCCTGCCGTCCACCTGCGTTCTAGCCTCTTATTCCGATCCGTCAGCTTTCAGGTTCCCTCTGCAGCCACCGTACCTCTGCCGACATCCCCAAATCCCCATCATGTCCGCCGCCCGCCCACTCCATCATTTTCCGCCGCCCGCGCACACCATCATGTTCCGCCGCCCGCCCCATCATGTTCAGCCGCCTGCCTGCGCACAGCATGCTCTGCCACTTGCGCACACCATGTATTGCCACCCCCCATGCTGCACCGGCCCTGCGCCCCCTTAAAAAAATCTTGCGTCCCCCAGTTTGCGCACCCCTGGACTAGACTACTTGTAGGTTGGGAAACTGGTGGTACCTGCAGGTCGGGGCACCACGGATCAGCTCCTGGGGACCGCAAGTTTAGGTGTGTAAAAATATATACATATTAAAAGAGAGAAATTAGCTCTAGGAATAGAGCAAACCCCCTTTATTACCGGTAAGTAAATGAGAGTGTCAAGATTGCAGCTTATAAACGTTATATTCTGAATTTATAGTAGTCAATATTATTAGAGGAAAACAATAACAATAGCGCTCAAAACAAACCTAAAATATAATAATAACGACCACTATTGTGACAGTGGTATTGTGATTAATACAATCAGTGACAATGCAAAAAAACAGTGATAGTGCACGTGCCTATTTAAAGTGCATATGTAGGGTGAAAAAAACCTCAAAATAAACTACAACCCTTGAAAAAAAGACTGTTTCACTTGTCTTCTCGTGGATAATTTTCAAAGCGTCAGGGGAGTTGTCTCGAAGTCATAGAACAGAAAAACATATCATAGTGCAAAAATGTTTAAACAGTGAAAAAGGTGAAAATTCA
The DNA here is from genome assembly GCF_040206685.1 of Ascaphus truei. NCBI lineage: Eukaryota > Metazoa > Chordata > Amphibia > Anura > Ascaphidae > Ascaphus > Ascaphus truei. The sequence continues at coordinate 106,076,544 of NC_134488.1, read as the reverse complement.
TCCAAAATGACTACTCACATTTTAAGTAATCAAATTGGACAGTCCACCCCTTAAGTTGGATGACTGTCCAATTTGATTACTTAAAATGTGAGTAGTCATTTTGGATGAATTTTCACCTTTTTCACTGTTTAAACATTTTTGCACTATGATATGTTTTTCTATTCTATGACTTCGAGACGAACTCCCCTGACGCTTTGAAAATAGTCAATATTATTAACAATATATTGTTAAATATTAAGTATTCAAATCAACATCAAATAAAAAAACCACTGCACTCTTAAAATATGATTAGATCGTGAGCTCTTCGGCAAGGATTCATCCTCGAATGTTTACTTGTATGTATTACACACTTATTTGTATTATTCTTCCTGTATTATGTCTCGTATATTATTTCTGGAAAGTCTGTGCGTAGAAGGATGGAGCTATAGAAATAAAAATAAATAATGACACTATTATAATTCGAAGAAAAGACAGGGTGTCAATGTCTATGGGAAACGTCACTTCCGGTAATGCCCCAAAGTTGACGCTTCCTCCGACTGCCTTTACACGTCCTTTGGCGTCACTTCCGACCCCCCTCCCCTGCTTTCTTGCTATAAATGGACCTGGTGGCCAAAATTTAAGTCTCTTCTTCCGCCGAGAGGCAAAGATGGCTGATGCTGAGGTGAGCGGCTCGCGGCGGCACGCGGGGAATCACGTGGTCGGTCCGCCTTTGGGGCAAGGAAGACGAGAGTAGAGAGTGGACAAGGAGATGTCGGGGTTCTGGTCACGGGGTTGCCTTGAGTGGAGAGAGGAGACTGGTATAAAGAGATGCGTCAGTAGAGACCAGGGCGGGCGGGACGTGTCACGTGGCTGTCCCTCTCCGGGCCCTGCTGAGCAGTTCCCCAGGCTGCCCGGCTCCCGTCACATCTCTACCCGGGAGGGAATATAAACAGGCTCCTTTGTTGCAGGGAGAGCTGCTGAAACTTCCCATGCGTCTCTCTTTCTCGCTGAGAAGGAAGGCACCATGTGGGAGAAGGATTGGACTTGTGTAGCACAGGGAATGCCCAGCAGCAAGCTCAGACCTTTTCTGCCCACTGCAGTCCCAGTCAGACCACTAAGTGCTGGCACCACCACTGCCACACATTAAATACTGTATAGCCAGTCACTCCATATCATGTTTAATTCAGTCCTTGACACATTTTGATCTCTGCACACTTGTTCTTAACTGCATTTCTAGTTAGAATAACAGGACTTGACTACATTACCATAATTGGGTAGCTTGGCAATACTGGTGTATTTTGGATAATGCCCTGTCTGTTCTACACTTAAATCTTGCCCTACCTTGAGTCAATGGTGAACAGCTGCTGTGTAGTATTCATTGTACTCATGCTAAACGTAGTATCCAATAAATTGTTATCCAGTTAGAAATAACACCTTGTGATGATGATACTTCAACTCCATTGGACTCTATTGTACATGTATTTTTATTAAGAGATGGTAAACCTGTTTAATTGTAAAAACTGGCATTTTTACATCTGAAATCTTGCCATGCTTTTGCAGCAGCAATATGTTGCATAGAGTGTGACTTTTAAAACTTTACTATATGTGGTGTCACTGGTTGTTGCTCTGGGCATTTTTGTTTTTACTTTTAAAACTTTGATCAGATATTCCAGGCCAGAGAATAAATGATCTGTGTATATATCGCCTCAGATCAGTACATGCAAACCTTCCAAAAAATGGAGAAGACACTCAGTATGTCAATGATGAATTCAAATTTGTTTTTCTTTGAGTTTTATTACCATGAAACTATTACATGCACTACCATCTGAGACATACTGTTTAGAGTAGGCACCCCTGTGACAATCCCAAATCCTCTTTATTCATTGTCTTTTGTTTTGTTCCTACCATCTTAGGTTCTGGTCATTGATGGCAGAGGCCATCTCCGTGGTCGTCTTGCAGCCATTGTTGCTAAGCAGGTCTTGCTTTGTAAGTATCCTCATATTTGCCCATTCCTTTTTTTACTTGAATCAGCGGTCAGTGATGATGCTAAAGTTTCTTGTTCGAGTTTTACCACAATGAGACTACTTTACATGCACTACCATCTGAGACCTCCTTGTGTTTTCTTTGCTTGTATGCGGTACAGAAATGCAGACTTGTAAGGGGTTTTACTTCCTCTAGCTCTTCCCTTTTATGTGATGTAACGGTTCAGCAAGTACTTGGACTTCCGGTTCTTCTTAATGAAGCCTGGTCAAGGGGGATCTCGCGCGTTGACTGGAGATGAAGACTTGTACGATGGCGTGCAAGGGGGGGCTCGGGTCCTGTTCTGCAAGGCCAGGATGCCGCTCTCGGTTTCGCACCTTGTTGCGATTTTACTTGGGGAGGTATTGACTATAAATGGCGGTTTTACCTGCACGATTTGAGGGGAGAGGTTAGACTTTAATTTGGCAGAGGGATGCATGTGTCCGGCATCAGTCGTGATCCTCTGCTGCTCCCAGCACCTCGGTGCTCTCCCAGCTCACTTAGTCGTATGCTGTTTAATATTATGGGAAAGTAAATACAAGGATATTTGTATTGACACACTATGGTGTGTGTGTGTGTGGCGCCTGGTTTTGTATATTAATATATATTCCCCTTATCGTATGGCACAAGACTTAATTTGTTTTAACCCTTTTAATGCATGACAGGTTTTTAAAGTATCTGTAGACTAACTTGATACATTAACATTGAGTGCCCCAGGACATAGTGACACTCCCTCCAAAGGGTCTGTTTTCGTTTCGGATTTGATCACGTCGTGTTTCCATGGCGTAGTCAGTGGGAGCGTAGGATGCGATTTTGCCCATTGAGGAAACTGAGGATCCCTCTTTGGTTTCCTCCAATGGCAGCGGCAATCCCGTGACGGCTCTGGGGGCCTGGCACTTCGGTCACATGACCCCTCTGGCGATTAGAGGGTTAAACATAAAGGTCTAACTTCATGAGGTTGAGAAATTACTTCCCTTTATTTACTTCAATAAATGGGTATAGGTCTATTTTTAAAGAGCTGGGCACATTAATTCATTGTGAATGCACATTAGATATCATGATATTTTAAATGGTTAAGTAGCTATATAGACCTCTATTGGGTGTGCTGAGTATAAAGTAATGAACTGCACATGCAATCCTCACAATGCTCTTCCAAGCGTAACTGGTGGTGAGGCTTTTGCAATACTGTCTAATGGTTTTGCTGATTGCTGCCTCTACTGATGTTGGATGCATAACCTGAGATAAACGTGTAGATTTATTTTGTTTGTTGCTCCCAATTCCATTTTCTCTGCAGGGATTCTTGAATAATCAGACCTCTGGAAACGCATGTGCCATGTCCTTCTGGAAAAGCCAGTCCTTCTGGAAGAGAATCTCTGCTTTGATTTAACAATGGAAGCATGTTAAACAATGTGCCCAAGTGAGGTATGTGGACTTGTATGACAGGGTTTGCAGACTGTAAATAGTCCATGTAATGTTTTTTATAATGGGGAGGTTGCTGTAAAAAGGGTTGGGATTTGTTCTGTGATCCATGCACTGCAAATGATGTTTATTCTCACGATGGTCTTCCAAGTCTCAGAGAGGCTCTGACGATAATGCCAAGTGGCTTTGCTGATGCTACACAAGTGCGGGGGCATTTCTGTTCCTAAAAGTAAAACAGTTTGTTTATAGGCCTAAATATTTGTTTGTTACACAGGTTTACATACAGATGGCAATCAATATCTCTGCTGCACCAACCAGATCAGGCTCAGACGCTCAGCATGAAGTTACTGATATATAACTTGGGTATGCGGTGATTTCCCATCAAATGAGTTGTGGGACAGTACGTAAATATATGCAGGTGACAGAATTTACTGAATTAAATGAAATTGAAACTTGTAATTTCAATTGAAAAAAAATGTTTAGCTAGTGGGGTATTCCTTCATCTGAGTAACATTCTCACTCCCCCCCCCCCTTATTTCTTTCCCCGTCCATGGTCTCTTGTGTATATTATGACAAGACTGATGTATTTGTGTTAATAAGATGTTGGTTTCAGGTGTGCATTGCCCCAAATTAATAGATTGGAAAGGATGTGTGTGGCAAAGCACCAGATGAGTAACTCTAAGAAACCAATTCTTAATGACAAATTCTGACTGCAATGCAATCTTAGGCCTCGGCCATGGTTATTGCTGGCGGACGGAGGCGCGCCGAGGCTGAGGGAAAGCGGGTGCTTTCCCTGGCCTTAGACAGCACGCCGTCCGGGGGCGTGTCGGCGGACGGGCCAGTGACTTCACGGAGCTGGTTCGCCCTCATTGGGCGAACCGCTCACGTGACCGGCCCTGCACTCTGGCAAACGTGAAGATTTAACATTTTCCTAAGACCTACGCTTCAGCGCGCTTGCGTAAGCGAGCCCCTACTAAAGCCGCTCTCATTGCGGCTTTAGGGGCTCAGTGCCGAGCGGAAGCGCGCCTCCGCTCTCAAGCACTATCCATGGACGCGGCCTTAGTTTGCTTGCACTCCAGTCTTGTTCATTGCTAGTGGTTGGGGAACGAACATAACTCAACTAATGGAGTTTACAGTTTTGTGATATTGTGGCTCTTAAGTCAGTACTTCCTTGCATGTGACTTCAGGTAACCTGAACTATGATGAGTCTATCCCGAACCTGACCACGTGATGACACTTTCTTATGGATCTGACTGCTGAGTTCAGTTTCTGTGCTCTGTAACTTGTGTTAGCAGGAAACCTACTAGTGTTTTGTTCAGCTCAATACATTTCATGTTCTCTGCCCAGCACTAACATCTGTATTTGAATTACAGTTCCTTGGTGTTCAGAAGCTGGAATATGCAGATTAAATCTACATGCTATTTGGTGAGTTGCATGACCTGCTGATATCTGCTCTTACTACTGATGCACATTTCACATACATTGTTTGATTTTCCTAAATGATAACATCTTTATGCACAGACCTTTCTGAAGTAGTGTTAACATTACTTGTAAATATAGTGGTAGAATTTTAGTTCCAACGGCTAGGAGAGCATCCTCGTTCTACTTTGACCCTCTGAAGATTAAAATTGGCACAAGGTATTAGTGTTGATTGTCCTGCGTTGGTTACCATTGCAAACACTAAACTGTGATGAGTCTATCCCGAACCTGATTGCTTGATGACAAACTTTTTATGGATCTGACTGCTGAGTTTGGTTATTATTGCAATTTAATTTTTAAACTGTGAAGATGCTTTGACATTTGCTGCATTTAGATTAATGTTAGCTGCATAACCTGAGAATAAATTCTGATAATGTTTGCTCCTAATTCCATTTTCTGTGCAGGGATTCTTGAATAATCAGACTTCTCTGGAGGTGCATGTGCCATGTCCTTCTGGAGCAGCCAGTCCTTCTGGAAGATCTCTGCTTTGTTTAACATGCTTCCATTGTTAATCAATGTGTCCAAGTGAGGTATGTGGACTTGTATGACAGGGTTAGCAGACTGTAAACTGTCCATGGAACGTTGTATAATGGGGAGGTTGCTGTAAGAAGGGTTGGGATTTGTTCTGTGATCCATGCACTGCAAATGATGTTCATTCTCACGATGGTCTTCCAAGTCTCAAAGAGGCTCTGACGATAATGCCAAGTGGCTTTGCTGATGCTAAACAAGTGTGTGGTTATTTCTGTTCGTAAAAGAATGGTTTTATAGACCTAAATATTTGTTGCACAGGTTGACGTACAGAGATAACATCTGCAATCAACTTCTGTGCTGCACCAACCAGATTGGCCTCAGATGCTCAGCATGAAGTTCCTGCTATATAACTTGGGTATGCAGTGATTTCCCATCAGATGGCTTGTGGTGCGACTACCTAAATATCTGCAGAGGATGTGACCTAATGTACCAAATTAAACAAGTTTATGGAAAATTTCAGTTGTGATATTGCAGCTTGATGTCAGTAATACCTTTTTATATATGACTGCTGCGCAATCCACCGAGAAAACCCCCCCCAATTATTTTACAGAATTAAAATTATTTTCAAATCTGGAAACTCAGTTTGGAAATAATTCCTGGTGAAGTTACCAATATTACTTACTGGTTTTCAAAGGGGCTTTAAATGTCCACACTATATGAAGTCACAACTGATGCAGCTTCCTATTGTGCTTTAGATTTGGCAGCCATTTTATTTCCCCATTTGGGGATTTAAATGGTGACTCCACCAGTAAGTATCTTGTGAATATGGGTGTCCTGGATCTGGAAATAGAACCATTTGGCTCAGGTGAACCCTTGTTCCAACCCTGTATAGAAAAATGGGCATTTCAGAGTATGAGGAACTGTGATGAGTCTATCCCGAACCTGATGTTGTGATGACACTTTCTTATGGATCTGACTGCTGAGTTCAGTTGCTCTGTAACTTGTGTGTTGGTTGCAAACATGCTAGCATTACATTCAGTTGTATACATAACATGATCTAGGTGCCCAGCACTAACAGCTCTTTTAATTACAGTTCCTTGGTATACAGAAGATGGAATATGCAGATTAAATCTAAATGCTATTTGGTGAGTTGCATGACCTGCTGATATCTGCTCTTAGTACCGCTGCACATTACACCTACATTGTTTGATTTTTTTATTTGTGTGTTCTCCCCCCCCCCCCCCATAATAAAATCGTCATGCACAAACCTTAAAGTATTAACATTACTCATAAATATAGTGGTAGAATGTATTTGTTCTAACAGCCAGGAGAGCATCATCGTTCTACTTTGATCCTGAAGATTCAAATTGGCACAAGATATTACTATTTATATACCTTGCGTTAGTTACCATTGCAAACACTAAACTGTGATGAGTCTATCCCGAACCTGATTGCTTGATGACAAACGTTTTATGGATCTGACTGCTGAGTTTGGGTATTGCAATTTAAGTCTGAAAAGGTGAAGATTCTTTGGCAGTTGCTGCCTTTAGATTGGTGGCTGCATAACCTGATAATAAATTCCCAGATAATTAATGTTTGCCCCTAATCCCATTTCCTCTACAGGGATTCTTGAAGAATCGGACCTCTGGAGGCGCATGTGCCATGTCCTGGAACAGCCAGTCCTCCTGGAAGATTGCTAACAAGGTAGGCATGTTATAAACAATGTGCCCAAGTGAGGTATGTGGACTTGTATGACAGGTTTGCAGACTGTTAACAGTCCATGGAACGTTGTATAATGTGGAAGTTGCTGTAAAAGGGGTTGGGATTTGTTCTGTGATACATGCACTGCAAATGATGTTCATTCTCACGATGGTCTTCCAAGTCTCAGAGGCTCTGACGATAATGCCAAGTGGCTTTGCTGATGCTAAACAAGTGTGTGATTATTTCTGTTTGTAAAATGTTTGTTTCTAGACCTAAATATTTGTTTCTTACACAGGTTGACGTACAGGGATGACATTTGCAATCAACTTCTCTGCTGCACTAACCAGCTTGTGTAATGGGGATAATTCCTTCATCCTGGTAAAATCCGCTTTATTTACATAAAGGTCCTTAGTCTGTATTATGCATTGGTGTCCATTAAAGTGAAAGTTGGTTTAATAAATCTAATACTAATTTACCCCATTGAATAGAGGGGACAGGCTGGGAAGGGTGTGTACCAAGGCACCTGATAAGTACATTTAATGCACTTTATCTCTGTTTACAAATTTTTATACCTGGGTGTTCTAAAATTCTATTCTCCAATGGCACCAATGAACAACATTTTAACACTTAAAACACTACTGCAACTGTTCAATATACAGTTGTGATATTATGCCCTGAAATCAGTAATACCTTAAATGACCTGAGGTGAAATCCAACCCCGTCCCCCGTCCCCCCTCCACCCCCTCCCCCAAGGGATTTAAAGTGACTTTAGTGTTTAGTTTCTTGTAGATGTCCACGAAGCTGAAAATAGTAACATCTGGCTCAGGTGGGCCCTTGGTTTCCACCCTGCATAGAAAAAAGGGGATGTTCCTCAGTATGAAGAACTTCTACTATTTCAGGTAGCCTGAACTGTGATGAGTCTATCCCGAACCTGACATTGTGATGACACTTTCTTATGGATCTGACTGCTGAGTTCAGTTGCTCTGTAACTTGTGTGTTGGCAGGAAACCGGCTAGTGTTTTGTTCAGTTAAATACATGACATGATCTCTGTGCCCAGCACTAACATATGTATTTTAATTACAGTTCCTAGGTGTACAGATTCTGGACCAATGAATAATTGTACTCCTGATATACATGGTGAGTTGTGGGACCTGCTGGGGTCTGCCTGGTTACTGCTGTCAATGATGATGCACATTTTACCTACATTGTTTGATTTTCTAAATGATAAAATCTTCATGCACTGAGACATATATATATATTTCACGTAGCGTAAACATAACTTGTAAATATAGAGGTTTAATTCCCTCTTTTTGTTTCAGCCAGAAGATAGTCGCTCTTTAATCCTGCAGATGACCATTGGCATACAAGGTATTACCAGTGACATACTCTTGCTGTACCATTAGCTGCAAATACTAAACAGTGATGAGTCTATCCCGAACCTGATTGTCTGATGACAAAACTATATGGATCTGACTGCTGAGTTTGTGTAAATGCAAGCAAAATAAGTCTTCATGTTACCAGTGATTCTCTACTTGGTAATGGTTTAATTATCTTAACTGTGCAATGTGCTGTACAAAAAGCTTGCACTATGTCTAAACATCAAGACGAACTCTCAAATTGTCAATTAAATATATATATATTTTTTTTTCTGTAGGAACCAGACTTGCTGCTTCAGTCAAAAGAATACATCATCTAATATAAGCCTGTAAAATAAAACAAAATTGTATGTATTTGTAGGGGTTGTGTGTTTTATTTTTATTTTTTTTAATTAAAAAAATATATTAACCATTACAGAATTTCATTCAACTTGGATACTTACACAGTATTGAATCACAGCCTGATAAAGTTTATGCAGGATTGCACTGTGATTTCCCCCTTCTCAAAAAGCTTTGTCTGGTATCTATTAGGTCCCTTACTTGGTGTACTGTGAAATAGCTTCTCTGAATAGAAGCATTGTCATCTTCATTTAATTGAAGCCTCGCTCTCTAGCACTAGGGCAGGGTGACTTTCTCTAGCACTAGGGCAGGGTGACCTTCTCTAGCACTAGGGCAGGGTGACTTCATAACATGTATTCCCACTTGGAAGTCTATCAAACAATTCTATATCCCTTGTGTACCATAGTATTTGTAAGAAAGATGCTGCAAGAAGTGCACCTTGTCCTTATATTGAACCTGCAACGCTTCAGAAAGGAGGTGTACACGAAGTCAGGAGAAAACTCTTTCTTCCTTAGCTAGAACATGGCACACTGAAGGATTTATGCCACTTGCTTTTGAGAGGCCCTTGAGGTTGAAATGTCAACCACTGGCTTTCATTAAATCACATTTTATAGCAGAAATCTGTAGTGCTTAGGTTCTTATACATGAAACTGGGGGTACCATACAGAGATTCCTGAACCAGGAGCACCGGTATTTGTATCAACCCTTTGAATTTATTTTGGGGTGTGCAGCATTATCCTCAACCACTGAGACTTACATTTGTTACTGTAAACATTAAGACAGTTAAGGTGAGTAACGTGACAAACCCTCCACCATACATGAAATAAAATACCACTTATGGTTGCACTTCCATGTCTTTCCCCATTATCGCTTGGGATAGTGCTCCCACTGCAGCTAGGGGTTCTGGGTAATGACATCCACATGCAGACTAGCTGTCACTCTTTACTGCCATTTTAACATGGACCATTATAATCTTATGCCTGCTGTGCTATACAGCAGTTTCAGCACAGAAGCCGTGGCTGCAGTGAAAGCACTGTCAAGCGATAGGGAGGGAGGGAAAGGAAAGGAAAGGCAGGCAGGGTTCCAGACCCTTCTTGACGACAAAGGACAGACAAGCAACTGTACTGCTTCCTCATGCAACACACCAAGAATTGCCATGACTGTATCAGATGTCATTATTACATGTGGACAATATGTTATGTCTCTTAAAACCTAATCTTCACAACATTTTTACATTGGTAAACTAGGAATCCTTGGTTACTAATATCGGCTGCAGAATAACATCTGGGTGTGGCCAGTGAACGGTCCACGTCCAGTCACCATGCAACCTCTGTAGGCCAGGATTGATCATAGTAAGAACCACATCATGATCTGGTAACTGCCATTCTAATTGGTGTCCTACCAAACATAGTTTTATGGATCCCAGGCAGTTACATGCTGTTCAAGCTGCCGTTTAAAAAATACATATATATTCTCTCTCCCCCCCCCCCCCCACCCTACATATAATATGTGCATTAATAAAATCTGCACACTGACAAGTGATTAGCTAAGGTGCAGATCGATCTGTTCTCCTGTAATCAATCGCTTGCTCAGGGCAATTTAATTCAGCTCTTGCACAGCATTCTGGGCAATGTAGTTCCTGAAATGATTGATTAGGCAGGTACTAGATACAATTGGTTCACTGCCAGAGCCTATCAGAAGGGGAAGGGGGCTGTCACTTTGGAAATGCTTCCTACATTAGACACATGAAAAAGTCTTTAAAATATATATATTTTTTAATGCTACCTAGTATGTTCTCATAGTACAGAACTGATTTATTAAACAATTGGGAGCTGTCAGGGATGCAGAGGGGAGAAGAAAATGTAGTTGAAATGTAAGCAGTGAGTGAATAATGTAAAGCGCTTAGAGTAGATATGTAAAGAGTATTTATAAAATGTTTTAGCAGGAAGTAATACATTGAGGGTTACCTCTCGTTTTCAAGTATGTCCTGGGCATAGAATTATGATGACAAAATACATAGTTACATAAGTGAAGGGGGTATACATTATATACAAGACATTGCATGCCCAGTTAAAGATAATATATATTATAGGTGTATTTAACAGTTACAGACCAGATTAAAATGTGAGACAACTGTAGTTTAGAAATAACAGACTAGTGGTGACTGTGAGAGTGGTAGATTGTTCCAGTTTTGGGTTGCAAGTTAAGAGGAGCAGCAGCCGGATACTTAGTGGAACCTTGGAACCATGAACAGTCTTTTGGAGTCAGATCTCGGATAAGTGTTTCATGTGGTAGGGGTGAGGAGTTTGTTCAGGTAGACGGGTAGCTTGCCCAGAAAGTATTTGAAGGCAAGACAGGAGAGATGAACTTTTCCCCTAGATTCAAGTGATGACCAATCTAGTTCTTTAAGCATTTCGCAGTGATGTGTGTGGTAGTTGCATTAGAGAACAAAACAGCATATTGAATTGTAGAGAGTAATTGGACATCATGCTGGCAAAATTACCACTGGGCTTTTGTGTGTATATATATATGTAGCCCCAAACAGATATTAGTTCTTAAAAGATGAGCTGGGTAGAGAATTCACAGTAATAACCTCTAATTTTGCCAAATAAAAAAATATATATTGTGCTGGTGAAACCTGCTTATAAGCATCAAATGATATCAGACATACAGTACATACTACTGTCTTCATGGAACCGCCACACATACCCAAACTGAAGGCTAAATGTAGCCAGGGTATTAGAAATATATTAGGTTAACAGTACATGTGTCTCAGATACTAACCCAACTAGACTAAAACATTCTTCCTTAATCTCTGAGAGAAAGTGTTAATATGGAATAAAAATACCAGCCATATTCTTAACTGGATACATTTTAAGAAGCATGTTCACCCCTAACTAAGACTAAACCCACATATATGAACATGCCTTTATATCCTATCCATCACCGCATATAAAATATATTAATCTAAATATCATATTGTCAACGAAAGCGTAATGTTCTGGTATTCATCTTTGGTGGTCATGATCTATGAGAGAATAAATATCAGTCCAAATACATTTAATGAATGATCATATTTTTTATTTACAGTCATAAACACCTGTTAAAAATTGATTTTGATAACCTAAGTTAAGGTAATGATTTAAAATATTAATAACAATATTTGTCCTTATTTAAATAAGGTGATACGCTAGAGTTGTTAGATAAATGCCCCGATATCAATGTCAATATTCAGTCCGTGTGGGACTAATGCTTTTAATTTATTAATCCCATATGTCTCTTTTTGACAAAGTCTCTGGAGTCGATCCCCTCCTCTCCAGCCCTCAGGGACAACTTCAACCCCTCTATATTCTAATCCTGTTGGGTTGCCTGCATGGACCTGAATAAAATGTCTCGATACGCTGTGGGTCTGGAGTTTTTTCTTGATGTTGCCCATGTGCTCCAGTATGCGGACCCTCAATGGTGGAGAGGTGCGTCCCACATACTAGAGTCAACATGAGCACTCTAGAAGATATACCATGAATGGCGTTCGACAATTGATAAAATGCTCGATTTAAAAAAAAATTCTCTCCTGTAACGTGATGAAAAGGTAATGCGTTCCTTCGTAGTTTGTGTATGCGCTTTACATTTAAAACAGTTTAAAAAAAGCCAATAGGCCTTGGTAACCAGTGTTGGGGTTTGTCTGCTTCTTGCTTTCTAAAAACACTGGGAGCCAATTTTGTCGCCTTTTTTAAAATAACCATAGGGCAATCTGGAATATGGCCTCGTAGCACTGGGTCATTCTGTAGCAGGTGCCAGTGTCTCCCTATAATCTTTTTGATCCTGGTGGCCTCCCGATTGTATTGCGTAAAGAAGTGTAAATTTTTTAAGTTGTCACTTTCTTTTGGTCGCAAAAGATCTTCTCGTTTTAAAAGATTCGTCCTTGCCACTGCATTTTCAATTAAGTCCTGTTTATAATTTCTTTCTAAAAATCTGTCTTTTAAAATTTCTGTTTGACTTTTAAACACAATATCATCAGAACAATTCCTTCGTATTTGCCTGAATTGTCCACCGGAATATTGTTAATCCACTTGTGGTGGAAGCTAGAATTTAGGTTATAATTATTGGCTTCCACTTTAAAAAAAAATGTTTTTGTTTTTAGCGTGTTTTATTTATTTATTTATATATATATATATATATATATATATATATATATATATATATATATATATATATATATAGTGAGATCCAGAAAGTCAATTTATTCTCTACTCTTTGATGTGAACACTAAGTTTACGTTTATTGCTATTAATGTGTAGAAAAAATGCATTCAGGTCCAGCTCGTTGCCATTCCAGACAAAAAGATAATCGTCTATATATCTCTTCCAGAGGACCAGGTTCACACCAAAGGGTGACGTTCCAGACCAAACGTCTGATTCCCAGTTTGTCATAAAAAAATTGGCATAGCTATGTGCGAACCTGGTACCCATCGCCGTCCGCATTTCTTTAAGTAGTATACATCGTTAAACCAGAATATATTGTGTTTTAAAACAAATGTAATCCCTTCTAGCAAGAATTTTCTGTGCTCACTCTGAATTGAAGGGTCCTTCTCAATAATTGTTTTCAACGCTTCACACCCGTCATCATGTTTGATGCAGGTGTAAAGCGAAGAGACATCGCATGTGACCAGCCAATAGTCCTTTTGCCATTTAATAGTATATAGTATATTTAAAATCTGAGTAGTATCTTTAAAATGAGATCTGGACTCAAACACATTTTTGTAGATAAAAATCGATATACTCTGATACGTTTTGTGTAGGAGAACCAATACCGGAGATGATTGGCCTCCCGGGCGGATTTTGCAGATTCTTATGTTTTTTTTGGTGGTAAAAATTAAAAATTGCCATGATTGGTTTTTCCCTCATAAAATACCCATATTCCTTCTCCTTTAAAACCCAGAGATGTTTCCCTTTATTAAGCATAGTTTCCTCTGCCTTGAACAGTATGGTACTGTATCTCCTAAAATACGGTCCGCTTCTGTAAGGTAATAAATAGTCTGTGTCCATAACTACGATCCCTCTCCCTTTGTCAGCTGGTTTGATTGTAATGCCCTGTCTTTTTTTAATTCCTCCAAAGCAAGCTTCTCTTGTTTGGTAAGGTTGTCATTAAATTTCCTTTTAGTTTTGGTCAGTGTCTCGAAATCTTCCGCTCGGATAAAATGTAAATTTTTCTCTTAGATTAGAATGTAAAAAGTTATCTGCAGGTAATTTTTCTGGACCTAGCTAATTCCCAGAATTAGTAGACATAATCTCCTTCCTGCTTGCCGTATCCTTACTCAGAAAGAATCTTTTTATCGTCAATTTTCTGATGAACTTATTGGCGTCTAAGAACAAATTGAACCCGCTTGGTCCAACTGAGGGTGCAAAGTTAAGGTCCTTCACTAAAAGTTTATTTTGATCATTTGTTAATTTTTTTTTTGACTTATGTTAAAAAAACCCTTTTAGTACATTTGTCTCTTTGATCTTAGGCTTTCTTCTTACTCTCTGTCCTCTTTCTGTTTTTGTCCCTTTTGGATCTCTTCTCTCTAATGCCTCTGGGACCTCTAGACTGGAGTATTGATTGTGTGTGTGGGCAATGGGGATTTCAGGGTATGGTCTAAAAAAAAGTCACCGCAGTGCCACTTCTCCCTGCTTTTTCCCAAGTTGGACTCCTGATTGGAGGGCTCTTTTTGTTTCTCAGTCTAGATCTATCTTGTTGATTCCATTGTATGTCATCCCACCCTCTTCTAGGTGCTCTGTCCTCTCTTTCTCTCTGATCGTGTCTCCAATAGCTCTCCTGGTCTCTATATCTCATTTCCTCTCTTGGGTTTCTTCCATAATGGTCCCTTTGGTTTCTATTCCAGGCCCCTTCTCTACGCTCTCTCTCATACTGTGATCTTTCTTGATGGTACTTAGGTGTGGGGCAGTGAGTGAGAAAGTTTTTAGGAGGGAGAGGACTTTAGATACAAAAGCGCTAGACGGAAGACATGCTTGAGCACAACGTGAGAGTCGGGCAGGTGTATAGCATGAAAATAGGGCTGACATATAAGGAGGGGCAGAAGAGTGTATAGTCATGTTTAATGTGGTATTCCTTGTTTTATTAAGAAAAGAATTGATGTACCCTACAATGGGCTGTGATATAATGTATGTTTGTAAACATCAATAAAAAATTGAAGTTGAAAAAAAAAAAAAAAGGGGAGGAGAATTTTGTATTCATAATAAGCGGTTATATTTATTTTCTTTATTTCACCTCTTAAATATATTTACATTCCCTGTGATCAGGAATCAAAGTTGGTATTTTGCTAGTTGCTTATTTATCACCTATTTAAGCCAGTGGCCAGTAACATTTCAATAGCGTTTTTGTGTTGGCTGCTAATGCTTTTTGAGGATACACAGCGTCAGCAGCTGTAAATAGAACAGTGTATGGGAGCAATGTGATAAGTACATGTGAAATAGGGACTCCTATGTCACTCAGTTGACACTAACTCCTTGATTCCCTCTCCATGCCGTGATGTTGGCTGGTGGTAAGCTTCTAACATCTGATATAATTGACAAATGTACATACAGTACACTCCATGTGCACTATGCAGTAAAACCAAATGTAAAATGAGGACTGCATCATGATCATAGTTCTCTTGACCCGGATTTAGTTGAAAAGTATGATAATGTGTAATCATTAAGTGGTCACTTCATTATTTTGCAACTCATGCAGCCTAAGTAGGAACAGCCTTTCACGACAAGTCATTTTAGCACCGACTAAAATGAATAATTAAAATGAGCAATCTTACTTATGAGAAGGAGTGGCTCAGTGAGTAAAGACACTAACTGGCACTGAGTTTGAAGCAGGGGAGCCTGGTTCAATTCTCGGTGTCGGCTCCTTGTGACCTTGGGCAAGTCACTTTATCTCCCTGTGCCTCAGGCACCAAAAACATAGATTGTAAGCTCTACGGGGCAGGGACCCACTTGGCAAAATGTCTCTGTAAAGTGCTACGTAAAACTAGCAGCGCTATACAGTAAATAAGCCTGTCACGGTAGACCAGGTCTTACCAACACATTTATACCGGGATTCTGGATTGAGCACACAAGATGGGCAAAATAAATTGTAATGTATTTCCTTTTAAGACACACACACAATATTCACAATTAGTCAATAAAACTTCCGCGCGGAAAGGAGTCAGACCAGGATCAGATTCACTCAAGTGCAAAGGCTTTATTGACACCCGACAGCCAACAGAGCCACTCTGACGCGTTTCGCACGTACAACGTGCTTTGTCAAAGAGATCCTTTGCTACTCTCTCTGGTAGGAGCACGCCGATGCCATCAGCGTCCCATCGCCGCACAGTGAGTTACTTTCATTCATCCGGTCCCACCCATACAAGATCTTCCTCACACCAGAGGCTATTGGGGGGACCGTAGCACTGTGATATCCGTGTTTCATGTTCTGTCTCTGGTTTTAAATGTATATTGCCATGCGCAGTAGTACTCCTCTGTGACACTTATATGCTTATATATATGTTGTGGTTATTTTGGGGGTTCAATATGAGCTTGCAGGTGTCCTGTATGTTTTACAATTCCTGTTCAGCTGGTCTTAGCTGATTGGAGGGTGGCTCTTCCTATCTTGTTGAAGCTCACCCCCTCCCACATTTAAGTGGTTAAAAGCTCACTCCATAGCATCTCCCACTCCCAGGGGAACTTGCTTGCTTGCAGTATGATTGTGACAAATCTATTACAGAGTGCTTTTCCTGGTAATGTACAGGTTAATAAAAGCTTCAATCAGACTTAGAACTATGCAACTAATTTTGACAGATTTATTATAAATCATTCTTCCTTGTAATGCACAGGTTATTAAGAATTTATATTAGTTTTAGGGACCCTTGAGATGTGGTCTGCCATGTAGTGGCTCAGGGGCTTCCAACACTTTGGCCAAAATGTTAAACTAAAAGACCATTTTATTTAATAGATATCTATACATATATATTTAGGCACTGTACCGTGTATAAGTTTCACTGGATGTGCACTGAGCTCTGTCTGTGTTTCATGTTCTGTCTCTGGTTTTATCGGTGATATCTGTGGCTACGTGGAATATTTTCTATTCGTTGGGCACTGATGTTTGTTTGCGATTTAGGAACCTTACATTGACACTGCTATTACTTTGGCCTGCACTGAGAAGCACCACTAGGGGGTGTGAGGCTCCCATTCCTTCCACTGTACAGTCAATAAAACACTTACTGTCATGGGGAAACAAAATCAAATGTCCACAGAACGAAACAAAGTCTCTGGGCACCCCTGCACGCATGCAGTATACAATTTCAGGGATGCCTTGTGAAAAAGCTACAAAAAAACTGGCACTAGCAAGGATCTCAATCACTACAGATGCCTGCGGAACATGTGCACAAGGCAAACAAGGTATGCAAAAGCACAATATTACTCTGACAATCTCCTCCAGAAAACATCAAACCCAGCTAACTTCTGGAAGGTTATCAACAATATATTCCAGCCTTCTAACCACAACAACCAAGTAATATCATTAAGGGGAATATTACTCTGACAAACCCCACTTACATTGCAAATGCATGCAATGATTACTTTGTGGGGTGCGCACAACTTATTAGCGAAACACAACCCAAACCACAAACATGAATCTCACCCTGGGAGTACCCCTATAGCCTCACCCTCTCCCAACACTGCCCACAATTTTCAATTTGGCCCAGTATCCGAAGAGGAGATTACACAAGCGCTCCTCAAATTAAAACAAAGCAACCAATGTGACCTGACTTACTACAATCTAAGTTCCTAAGACTTGGTGCCCCAGCCATTGCCAAACCAATTGCTTCCATAGTCAACTCTATTCTGTCTGCAGGCCATATCCCTAAGATCTGGAAAACTGCCAGAGTTGTCCCAATCTTCAAAAGTGGGGACAAAAACACTGTCTCAAACTACAGGCCAATCTCTCTTTTCCCAATACTATCCAAAGTCATGGAAAAATGTGTCCACACCCAATTAAGCAATTACTATACCAAGACAAATTTCCCTAGCCAATTCCAATCTGGCTTTTGCCCCAAACACTCCACTGTAACTACCCTGCTAAAAGTTTGCAATGAAATACAGTGTGGAATGGAACGGGGACAACTCACTGGTGCAGTATTCCTAGATTTTGCAAAGGCTTTTGATACTGTTGATCATGCTATCCTGCTTAAACTCCAGAGCTCTGGAATAAGGAAGCATGCTTTAAACTGGTTTCAGTCCTAACTATTAGGTAGATCCCAACATGTGTCCATCTCAGGCTCTAACTCCAACCCCCTGGATATCACCTGTGGTGTCCCGCAAGGCTCTGTTCTGGGGCCCCTACTCTTCTCAGTATTCATCAATGATCTTCCCACAACTTGTAAGGAAGTTTCAATATACATGTATGCAGATGACACAATCCTATATGCACACAGCCATAGCCTCTCCGCCCTTAACACATACTTCAGTCTGACTTTTTGAGACTCGAAAGCAGGATTTCCCAAAACAAACTGTTTTTAAACACTGTAACAATGGTATTTGGGACCAAGGCCAAATTTTTAAAGCTTCCAGTGACTAAGCTCCAGATCAGAACCAACGCTAACACCACCCTAACACCAGTCACTAGTTTTAAATACCTGGTCATATGGTTTGACTCCCACTTAACATTCAGGATGCACATTGATACCCTGACATCCAAACCTATGCCAAACTAGGTGTACTTTATAGGAACAAATCCTCCCTAAGCCTGCTGGTCAGAAAGCGTATCGCACAGCAGATGCTAATGCCAATTATCGACTGGAGATATAGTGTATGGCTCGGCACCCGAAACCCACCTTAACAAACTTGACACCCTCTACAATTCAATATGCTGTTTTGTTCTCCAATGCAACTACAACACACATCATTGCGAAATGCTCAAAGAACTAGATTGGTCATCACTTGAGTCTAGGCGCAAAGTTCACCTTTCCTGTCTTGCCTTCAAATACTTTCTGGGCAAGCTACCCAGCTACCTGAACAAGCTCCTCACCCCTACCACATGCAGCACTTATCATCTGAGGTCTGACTCCAAAAGACCGTTCATGGTCCCAAAGCTCAACAAAGTATCTGGCCGTTCCTCCTCCTCTTACTGTGAACCACAAAACTGGAAGAACCTACCAGAGACTCTCACGTCCACCACCAGTTTAAGTTCTTTCAAATCTAAGGCTGTCTCACATTTTAACCTGGTCTGTAACTGTTACATACGCCTATAATATATATTATCTTTAACTGTGCATGCAATGTCTTGTATATAATGTTTACCCTGTTCACTTATGTTACTGTATTTGTAACCATGTATTATTTGTCTTAACTCTGTGCCCAGGACATACTTGAAAACGAGAGGTAACTCAATGTATTACTTCCTGGTAAAACATTTTATAAATAAATAAAGAAATACAAGAACATATTATTACAGTATTGTGTATTTTACTCGGAAACCACTAGATGGTACTAGAGTTGCACTTAAAACAATGTTGTTCTGTGTAGAGCACATACTGTAATGTTTTTCAATGTCAGAGCATTTACATATATAGTAATCATTTTACAGACTTTTTTTTGCTGTATAAGCAAATTAAATGTTTTCATTTTATATTTGTTTTTTTCTTAAGTTTAAAGCTTCATTTAAACAGGAAACAAGTAGAAAAGGTTTCTGTGCTCGTGCTGTCAATCAATATGGTGACGTAATTCGTTTGCAGCTACACGTGTGGGGTCACTCCTCAAAAGGCCCCTATAATATTTTGCAATACGGTAGTTTTATGCGCTTTCTGGCATCTGTGTGCCATATAAGGATTTGTTCTTTATTAGAACTCTGGTTTTTTTCCCCCCACTTATGTGGGTTTTCCCAGGTGTGTGGGATTGTACTGTTTTGTATTTTATTTATGTAACCCTGCTTCCCCACCCCCCCCAGACTCTACGGTGGTGTCTAGGGTACATGGGGGCTGATTACATGCGGTGTGGTGCGTACCTGTGAGGAACAGGAGGGCCTGAGCTTCCCGCGATGTTGTGGGGGAGCCAGGACCGGGCTTCTGGGGTGATAGCCTCCATGCTCTCTTAGTGGTGCAGCGCCTCCATCTTCTATACTCCCATGGTAATGGGACAGGACCGGTATAGAAGAACCCCTCGGGTCCCAGGGTTATACTCTCCAAATCACACACAGTCTTTACGGATGCAGAACAGTCTCTTTATTTGACAGAGCAACAATATCCCAACGATAAGGCTTCCAGCAGCCACAAAACAATCGCCAGGACGGGGTATACACAGCTCACCTCCGCCCAAAAGCTTCCTCCTCTCCTTCCCTCCAAGTCACTCTTCCGACAGGATGGTCTGAGCTAGGACGTCAATACCCCGTGGCCCACCGCCGAGGTTAGCCTCGCGGTGGGTCTTTAATTCTCCCCCCATCACCCCTGGCAGTGGGGTGAGGGCATTGGTCCACCAGTATATAATTCTATCAGCTCTACTTATAGACGCTGATCGTTTCAGTTCCTCTCTCTCTCTTCCGGCACGCTGCGCCGGGGAGCCCGCAGCCTCCTGATACTCCTCGGACCGTTCCGCAGGATTCGTGGCTCACGGCATAATAACCAGCAATTCTAGACTCTCGATATCACTGTTCACTCGAACTCTTCCTAAGCTACTCTCTCTTCCGAAGAACCATCAAAAAAGAAGAACAAGACAAAAAGCCCCGCCACTCACCGGAGATTGGCTGCTAAATATAGAGCTAGCCCCTCCCCTCATGGTGTCAGCAGAACCTCCCCTCTTGCTCACGCCTGCAGCAGAGTCCAGGCCTGCGTCTACCACTAAGGTTAGGGCTATGAAGGGGGAAAACCCATGATTATTACTGGCACCTGATCTTAACAGGGCTTATCACAGTAGAAGGAAGATAGGTATAGCCTGTGCTGTTTACAGGGGGCTACATTTATCATAATTTTTTTTGTATTATTACTTTTATCTTTATTTACTGTGTACATTTATGATCTATATGCTTTTTGTTTTGTGGTCTATTTGGCCTATATTTATTGTATTAAACATTATTTTATAAGTAATCTGTGGTGCACTTTGTTCTTTTTGTCATTTAAACAGGGTACAGCCACGTCGCAAAAGACCTGATAAAGGCCCTCCCTGCTCTGCCACTGATCTCATCCCTTAAGAGTTTAAGTTAACTACAGGGCTCAAACTTTCCGGACTCAGCGTTAATTGAATGTGCTTAAAACGTGTACAATAGAACACTCAGCGCAGGGGACTTCACTTCAATCAAATAAGTTCCGCAGTGAAGGTATTTACAATTTTTGTGAATTCTGCAGCTGCACAGAAAACACTTCCCAACTGTCTTACCAAACCCACTAAGGGTGCAAAAATCTCAAGGAAATGGGAAGATGGGTTCTACAACCTTAAGTATATGGTATGTGTCTAAAATGTATGCAATATGCAGTGATATAGAAAGACAATAACATTTCAATCAATACAATGAGAATAAATACTTCTAGTACTCAGTGTTTTGATGTTATCTGTGCATATTCTAGGATCTCTAGTATGCAAACAGTCTCCAAATATGTAAAGACGAAAAAGAACATGTATATAGCGCAATATGTATTAATTTACATCAAACAGATTGTAGGTGAATCAAGCCTACATAGGAATTATAAACCAGAGGAGATACAAATTGTCATTAATAGGGTAGGAATACTGGTGAGAGCGCAATTACGATTAAACCGTTGCATAAAGAGACTAGAAAAACGGATTTCTTTGATCCATTTGTGACCGAATACAACCGTGACTAATTTAATATTAGAAAGACTCTTAAAAAAACATTGGGGTGTGTTACAACAGGATGACATTATTGGAACACTGATACCTCAAAATCCAGAAATATTATTCACCAGGGCAACACATTTGAAAATGAAGCTGGTCCCTGGTGAGCTAAGATGTACATCAGAGACGAGCAATAGTTGGCTTAACACAAACCCTAAGGATTCTTTAATTACACAAGTGGCAAAGCCTGTACATTTGTCCACAAGGGGGCACAATTTAGATCCAATCAAACAAGTGAACTATTCAATGTTGCATACTTTATCACTTGCACACAGGACTATGTTGTGTATGTACTCCACTGCCCTTGTAACCACCAGTATGTAGGTCGGACCCCTGAGGATGAGGATACTGGAGCACATACGCAACATCGGTCTAGGATTTGAATACCATAATGTATCCTGACATTTTAAATTGAAACATAATTCGGACCCTAAGGAGTTAACATATATGGGTATCGATCACGTGGAGGCTAATAAAAGAAGAGGGGATGGGATGAGAAACCTCTCACAGAGAGAGAGACCCTGCGGATTTTAAATAAAAACGTTGAACCCTCACGGTCTCAACATGGAGATATATTTCAATTGTTTCCTGAATGAATAGAACGTTAGATTTTACTACTATAGTGATATTAATATTATCCGATGATCAGAAAAACTCTAACCCATACATATATTTCTAATATATATTTTTAATATCTTTAATTTTAATATAGTCAGTGTGTTTAGAATATCTCTAATATTTTCAAATACAGTATGTATATATTATTACAATATCTTTGGAGGCATCTCAGACACAGGACTATCTTTCATCTATGTATATTTTTATGAATATTACATGCATTGAGAATGGATATGTGCCTCTAAAAATACTTCACATATCGGGGATTCTGGAGACTTTATATGATTTTCTATCCCTGCATTCTATACACCCAAGAGTGACTAGCAACTATTGTTAGTGGTTAGCCTGTTTGTTCTAGCCTTGGTGTATCCTATATGGGGGTTATCTTACATGTATTTAATTTTATTATGTGATTTACTAGTTGTCACGTGAGACCAGGACAATTCACCGGGATCAAGGCACCAGACAGGATGAAGGCGTTCAATAAAGTGTATTTATTTCAGCCGGGGCCAACACGCACAACACAGTCACAGAAATGAGCTAAAACTCACCAAAACAGGGCTTACGGGAGAATCCTAGCTAGCTAGGTGCTGGCTGCTGCTTCAGTAGGCTTACCCAAGATTACTTCCACATCCGCAGGGGTTCTGGTCTTTCAAGACCTCGTGGAACCTATTTAAAGAAACTCAAGTTCAATTTTTCCTCTCAGATCGGCACCGAGCCTAATTCTGGGGTGTCTCGGCAAACGCTCGGAGCACACCACTTAGTTAGCTTACACGCTAACTTCAGAGAATATCGAGGAGCTCAGATCGGCTCCCCTTTACATAGTATGCCTCTCTTCATACATAGAAAAGCCAGGGGAATGGAGCAGCGACCAATCACCGCACGGATGCTCGTGAAGGCTCGCCTGCGATGGACCAATCCGGGCCGGGGGCAGTGACGGACCAGCTAGGACAGCCCACAGGGGTGGGCTTAAGGAAAGCAGGGATTTCAAATCAGCCAATGGGAACAGCGTCTACGAGGCTCATACCCAGCAACGGTTCTCATTGTTGGCTGTCCGGCTTCCCTGGTGTGCAGGCTGGGTAAGAGTATTACCAGCCTCGCACATCAAGGAACCACAGAAATACATGCATCAGAATATTACACAGAATAAAGGTTTACAAATACATTACACCATACGGTTTTGGGCCAGATGAGCCACAATAAGGTGGATACCTCTGCTGAAACTGGGGTACCCATCCAAATGGATAGGGGCAATGGCTGGGTTTAACCTTTATTATGAGAGCTGCATTGCACCTACCGATGTACTAATATGTATTTTTTCTTCTCTTTCTTTCCCCTCCCTAATTGAGACTTCACTTGACTCCTTCATTGATCACTTGACTTTCATTGCCTCGTAGACATTAATCAGCAATTTATGGAAAGGCTCTGAATTAATAAAAGATGTGTATTTTGGGGTGAATATTGTAAAAAACAAAAACAAAAAACCCATGATTGTACAACTCTACATTTCTATAAATCAGGGGTCTCCAAATTACTGGCCCCCCACAATATTGTATCCGGCCCACAGCAACTTGAAATATATATATTTTTGCTAATTATATATCATTTCCTAGTGTAAGCACGGCATCCTAATAACATTATTGTCTAATACAGGCATACCCCGGTTTAAGGACACTCACTTTAAGTACACTCGCGAGTAAGGACATATCACCCAATAGGCAAACGGCAGCTCGCGCATGCGCCTGTCAGCACGTCCTGAACAGCAATACCGGCTCCCTACCTGTACCGAAGCTGTGCGCAAGCGGGGAGACTATAGAGCCTGTTACAAATGCGTTATTTACATCAGTTATGCACGTATATGACGATTGCAGTACAGTACATGCATCGATAAGTGGAGAAAAGGTAGCGCTTCACTTTAAGTACATTTTCGCTTTACATACATGCTCTGGACCCATTGCGTACGTTAATGCGGGGTATGCTTGTAATTCAAGTAACAGCATGATAGGCCCCCCGTTATAGTGAATTCTGTGAGCATCACTACAACCGGTATAGTACCCGGGTACAAATATTAGGCAAGTAAGGTCAAGTGTATTAAACAACATAAAGTAGTATTTTAAGTATGTCTAATTGAACACTAATTACATGCATATGAGCGGCACTATAAACACGATAACTGCTAACATCATAATATATAAAGAGACAACATATGAATCAAACTACAGAATATTGCTCTGTGCTGACATGAACCACCATATCAATGGACACCAAATTCATTTAAAGTGCATGTATACGGTAGTAGGGAACAAGTGATGAAGAATAAACATCCTTATCTGAAATACAGCCAGTCCTTCCTCCTGTGAAGAAAAGTGTATTGTTCGCAATCTTCAGTACTCTATCCCGTGTTTAAGTCAGCAGGCTCAGTTCCAGGGACTGTAAGGTATTAGTGTAAAATTCTCTATAGGGAACACCTTCAACCTACCCCGTACTCTTCCTGCTACCCTCCCTTATTGTATTGCTGCAGCATTTTGGCTTTACACAGTACCATGGTCTATAGTGTTGATTGTCAATGGGATGTAGCATTGGGCACCCCCTGTCTCTTGTTGTATGCAATTGCCACGCTCAGTAGCTCTCTGGTTGACATAAATATATATTCATCATGTGGTGGGTGTGGGAATTTGAGCTAGCTGGGAATGTGTGTTAATCTATGTGTGACTGGTAGCAGTCAATTGGAGGCTGTGGCACCTCCCCCCAGAGCTCACTCCTCCTTCCCCTTTTTAACTTGGGAGGTCATTTCATTTGCTGCAGGAACAAGACCTATAATGGTTCTTCCCCTCTTACAGAGGTAAAAGGAAGGGTTCACATTGTAGTGTAGTGTAGGACCTGCATTAATTTGGTTATACCTTGACGTTGGTATGCAGGCTTATGACGCTTTGGCCAAAGGGTTAACCAAATAACCAAGTGTAACGGCTGGACCCCCCTTGTCTGACCCACCCAATCTCACATTGGCCCGTGTGGTCTAACCGGTCCCCATTACAAGGTCGTGTGTGGTGGTGCACCTGCAAGTAACAGGACTCCTGAGTCTCCCGCTTGGTGTTATAAGAGGATATCATCAGGACAGGTAGCTGAGGTAATGGGTACGAGTCCAACTTACTTCACGTGCAGCGCCTCCACCTCATCAGGATCTATGCTTCCGCAGGGAGATGGTCCTGGTGAGGAACTCCTTTTCGGTGGTGACCGCCACTGCAGAGTAATCTCACACTCACACAGTGGGGGTTTCTTTGAACAAGGCATCTTTATTATAGACTTGGATGTAGCAGACTGCCCTATGCAGCTGCCGGCTCTAGCCGCACATCTTTCCGTGCTGTCCCTTTGCCAGGTACGCCCTCCCGTATTGAAGTGGGATTCCCTTTCTCCTAGGGAGATCACCACTGCGCCAGGTCCCTGGACACAGTGTGGCTTAGACAGACTTGATTGGTCACTCTGCTACCGCTAGTTACAGCACTAGGGTCACAAAAGTATTCCTCCAATCCCTTATGCAGGAAGACACATTCTACCAGATGCTTCTCTGCCAACCTTGCAACAACACTAACTGACAGTGTTGTGCCCTTTATACCTCAGGGGGCAGGCGCATCTCTGATGTCACTATCCAGGGACTCAGAGCATACAGCCACTCCCTTCCTTACACAGGGCACCACACCAGGGTGTGAGGGAAAACCTCCATAACTACTGTTGGCAGACCTGTACTTACCAGGACTTACTGCCAACAGGGAAGATGTACGCAGTCATTATTATGCATGGCTACACAAGTATTTAATATTATTATTATTATTGAAGTATTTTACTTTATACTTTTCATCATATATGTTTTGTCAATGGGATGTAGCATTGGGCACCCCCTGTCTCCTATAGTCAGGATTGCATGAATTTATCAATCAACTCCTGTTTGTGAGCAGGGGCTCTTGAATGGATTCTCGTTGCTTAGATGTTTTGGGATCATTTTCTTCTCTGCGTGGACTAAAACTGCTGGAATCAAGTTATTCATATTATTTTTTTTCCATTTCAGGGATCGTGAAATAATTTGTATGGGCCACCCAAGCCCTCAAATACCTAGAGACATGCCCAGTTGTAATATCTTAAGCCACGCAATGGCTCCATAGCTAGTGCAAAAAGTAGGGGTGATAGTGGGCACCCCTACCTCATACCATTAGATATTGCAAAAGATTTAAACAGCATTCCTCCAGTTTTTACCCTAGCTTTTGGGAATAAATATATGGCGTTAACTCAAGTGATAAAGGTATTGCCTAAAGCAAAGCTTTGCCGGACTTCGAAGAGGGAAGACCATGTTAGCCCATTGAAAACTTTTTCAACGTACATGGCTATATTAATACATCTTATTTAGAGTTCTTGCTTTAAGTTGCAAGTCTACTAATCGCCTAGTGTTACTTGGAGCCTTACTTCCAGGAATAAAACATACCTGATCCGCATAGACTAATTTGGTCATGAATGGATTTAGACTGGTGGCTAATATATATGCGTGGATCTTTATATCTGTATCTAGTAGTGAGATTAGCCTGTAGCTCCTACATGCAGTGGGACTTTTACCCTCCTTTGGAATAATTTTTACCCTCCTCATGGAATTGGTGTGCCTTTCAGGAAACATAAAAGAGACCAGATAAAAGATGGACCAACATTCAAACACATTTTTTTATTGTATAGGTTTGTCTAACCATCCGCATCACAGGACTTTCCATATTTAAATACTTTAATAGCTAGAAGAATTTTGCCAATTGATATTTGTTCATTTTAAAGTGATTTACCCTCAGTGGTGAACTTGAGCAATATGCTCTTTTCAATACATTTTACAATGTTAGGGAAGATGGAGAACTCTTGCTTTTGTGATTATATAATTTTGTGTGATTATATAGTTTTGAGCAGTAATCAACAAATTCTTCACGGAATTTCGAATGCTCATAAGTTAGTAAACCAGAATGAGTACGGAGGGAATGAACATTTCGTGAGGTGCTCTGGGATCTAAGTTTCCTCACAAGCATTAAGTCCTTTTTCATAATACTTTAGGTTTTTTTTCCCACTTTAATGCTTTCTCATTAAGTAGCAAATTTAACTCATCCCTTATTTTAATCAATTGATGAAGAATATTAGAATCGGGGTTCATTTTATGGAGGGTCTCACGTTCAGTTTTGACTTTTTTCTTGTGGGGCGCAATACTTATTAAAAAAAATAAATAAAAAAAAATTATATATACTGTATATATATATATATATATATATATATATATATATATATATATATATATATATATATATATATAAATAATTTGTCATATTAATTTGAAAAAAAACAGGCTATTCTAAGATATTTTTTCCTTATTGCTTGATCTGATAGCAGTAATTTGCTTAATCTCCAGTAAGGCCCACAGGAATTTGATACTAGAAATGTAAGCAAAATTATTACTGGAGCATGGTCAGAGCAAGTTATTTGGCCTATACTTGAGGCTTGCAGTTTGGTCAAAAGAGTATTATCAGCAGACCACACAGAAGCAGCTATGCCCCTGCAAGCATGATTGGCAGCATGTCCCCCTCCAGGCCCCTTTTACCCCCCCTCCTGCCCCCCTTTTGCTTTGTGCGATCACAAGGAATTGCGGACAGGTTTAATATGCTTTAATATTATTATAATATTATAATATTATTATTTAATATGGTTTAATATTATTACTGTAACCTCCTGCTGTCCGGCTTCCTGCCTCTCACCTGTCTCCCCTACAATCTATCCTAAATGCTGCTGCCAGAATCACTCTACTCTTTCCTAGATCTGTCTCAGCATCTCCCCTCCTGAAATCCCTCTCCTGGCTTCCAATCAAATCCCGCATCTCACACTCCATTCTTCTCCTCACTTTTAAAGCTTTACACTCTTCTGCCCCTCCTTACATCTCAGCCCTAATTTCTCGCTATGCACCACCCCGACTCTTGCGTTCTGCTCAAGGATGTCTTCTTTCTACCCCCTTTGTATCTAAAGCCCTCTCCCGCCTTAAACCTTTCTCACTGACTGCCCCACACCTCTGGAATGCCCTTCCCCTCAGTACCCGACTAGCACCCTCTGTATCCACCTTTAAGACCCACCTTCAGACACACTTGCTTAAAGAAGCATACGAATAGCACTGTGAACATTCTGAACACATGATACATACAGCTTAGCCCCCTGCAGACGCACTTACCAGAACTCCCTCCTACTGTCTCTGTACGTTCTCCCTACCTACCAATTAGATTGTAAGCTCCTCAGGGCAGGGACTCCTCTTCCTTAATGTTATGTTTGTCTAAAGCACTTATTCCCATGATCTGTTATTTATATTATCTGTTATTTATTCGATTACCACATGTATTACTACTGTGAAGCGCTATGTACATCAATGGCGCTATATAAATAAAGACATACAATACAATACAATAAAATATGCCTTTGTCACCTTTGGCAGATACGGATATCAGACTAATGAATCTGGTTCCGAGGTCACTAGCCCCTCGCACTTAGAAAGCCTACCTTTGCATGTGGGGCTCATGGCTCGCTTTCAAAAAAGCCTCTAGAGCTGAGGGTGTGGGGCAGCAGCATGCTCACTTTTGTTTTCTGCAAGCCCAGAAACAAGCGGAAATAACACACGCTACAACGAGATCCATGCCAACTGGTTTAGCCTTTTTTCCAAAAACTCCATAACCGCAAAGACATAACGAAAAAGTCATTGTGAGGAGAGCCTCATAAGCTGGGACAGAGGCGAAACAAAAAAACAAAACAGGAGGACGCCAATACTAGACAAGCTTGAGGTGCTTGTCAGTGCTAACCAACAAGTATGTGCAAATGTGGCAGAGAGGGAACTGTTTAAGGTAGCGTTTACATCCTTGGCACCTTCAGGGCCGGCAGGCTGCTGGCTGCATCAAAAGCAAGTAGTAACTCAGGGTTGCTGCATGCAAACAACGTCATTAACAAAAAGACGGTTGCCTGCAAGTTCACGGGTCAAAAAACAAATTGGGCGGGAAGGGAACATGGGTTCACACAAACAATAGCAATAAGAAGTTCTTTCAAATATTTACGCAAAGCACAGGCCCAAAGTCGGGGGTCATTTCTTCATCCACCAAGACATGACACGCTCACGAGATACCAGATTTACAGCATCCTAAAACGGTGCCTGGCGTCAGGGGGTATGGACCCCAAGGTATTTGGGGTGTACTCATTTCGGATTGGCACTGCAATGGCAGCGGTGGAAGGGGGTTCTACGACCAAGCAAATTCAAAAGTTGTGGAGGTGGAAGTCCAATGTGTATTGGGACTTACATTAGAGTCATGGGGTGAGGCAATGTATGAATGCATAATGTCTAACATTCTTTTTTTGTCTTCCAACAGGTATAAGCATTAAAACCCAGGATGTGTGAATAGTGGGCCACTCATTCATTAATTGGGCACATGCGAGGGCAAGGGAGCAGGGACCCGGCACACAACTGTGCCTCGGGAAAGAGAGGATAAATGTGTGATGGCTGGGGGACAGAGGTTTATGCTGTAATGATCTGCTACCAGTACTGGCAAAAGTGCTAGCCAATTTTAAGGTAAAACGTGATGTCGTACTGCTGCATCCGGGAGGGAATGATCTGAAAAATCCATAGAGCTAATCTATTAGCTGCAACCAGACTGTGCCCACTTAAAGGTTAGAGATTATTCCAAGGATGACATGGAAGGGGCTAGAAGTTGGGCGAGCATGGAGAAAGCCAGGAAAAAAGTTAACACAGCGATGGGCAGATTTATCCTCTCGTGGAGTGACGGTACTTAAACACGGTGAGATAAATGTACTTATCGGACAAAGGCTTAGGCTGAGTCACCGCTGGCGCCGGGTGTCCTGCAACTTGCGTGCGCAGGGGGGAGGAGGAGGCGCAATTGCGGGCTATCTGAGCAAGCGGGAAAGTTTAAAAATATTATTTACAAAAGCGCCGAGTGTGTGTGCCCGCGCATGCGTGTGCATCGCGTAAGCGGGAACTTATATATATATATACATATATATGTAACGGGTATTCCCCCACCCAATCGCAGATTCTACTGTGTGAGTGCAGGAAACATATATTGTTACTCAGGTGTGGTGCATTACCTGTTGGCTCACAGGAGGGCTGAGCTTCCGCCA
Source organism: Ascaphus truei (assembly GCF_040206685.1). Lineage (NCBI taxonomy): Eukaryota > Metazoa > Chordata > Amphibia > Anura > Ascaphidae > Ascaphus > Ascaphus truei. The sequence goes on along the minus strand of NC_134488.1, from coordinate 106,046,101 downwards.
CGGGGAACCTGGGGTAATTATACTAGGGGTGATCACTTACAACATCTTCTCGGTACAGCGCCTCCACCTGCGATGGCTCCCACCAGAGGGGGAGTGGTTCCTCGCAGGACAATCAATAATACCATACACAGTGCTTTATATAACGAAGGACTTTACTAACGAATAATAATGATAACCTGTGTCTCTCTCACGGTGAGACACTAACAGTGACGTCTCGCAGGACGATTCCCAAACACTAGGTGATCCCACCCAGTGTCCCAAGAACCCCACCCAATGTCCCGTACTCCTACAGAGATAGTCAATGGGTGACTGCGCAGTCACTAAGAACCTCTAGGCCTGTTGGTGCACATGTGATGGTATAATACCTGCCGAGCACTCCGGTGCTCGGGTCAGCAACAAACTTCTCAAAGGGTCAGACGTGTGATGAATCCGTCTGATCCAACTGAACTCCTTGCACGTGCGGACCCCGACGTGGGTCCGAACCGCTTCACAGGAACCGCAGCGTCTGCTGTGTCCCTGTCTAATCTAAATGGTACTAACGTGACAGGAACCCTAACCTAGGGCCTGTCCCTGTAGTACAGCAACCTGTAGTGGCTTGGGGAACTCCTAGGGCCTGCAGGGGTAATGACCTGTCCCACTCCCCCAACTACCCAAGTCCCTTCGGTAAGTGATCTGGAATGGACTAGAGTACTCTTCCATGCAGTACTTGGGCGTCTACCTACTGTTGGCTAGCCTAGTGCAGATCCTCTCCAGAATTCCTGCTCTCAGTTACCAGTTTATCCCTTCAGGCATCCTACCCCTAGCGCTACCTCAAGGTGACTAGAACAGCTATAGCCCTTCTCCAGACCCACTACTCTCTGACTAGTCCCAGCGCCTACCGCAGCAAGCTGTAGCTCACTTTTGACTGCAGCCAACGTGCTGCGCAACAAGGTGCCTGCCTGTCAGACCTCACAGCACTGACAGCCGTGACTCTGACAATGCAGCACTACACTAAGGGCAGCGTCCCTATCTTGGGCCTCCCTCAGCAATTACCCACTAACCTAGTGGGGAGTTGGGGCCTACCTGGGGTGTGGGTACCTATGGGGTGCAGGAGCTGCTCTCGCTCCCCGCACCTTGCTTCCCTCACAGCTCCCTGACTCCAACTCTCTGTAACCTTCCTTTCCCAGCTCCCACTAATGTAAGTGGCAGGGTCCCTAACCCGAGGGCTGCCCCTGGCAACACTCACCTTACTGGGGAGCTGAGCTATCTCGAGCCCTGGGGGTGCTGGCCTAGTACAGGGAGTCCCTGACTCCTGTACCCTACCTCCTTCCCTGGGCTGCTCCGGTCTCTGACTGATCTAACGTGCTCCAAGCCCGCCAAAAGTATCTCTTTTCCCAGGGGTCTCCTAAGCCCTATTGGCTCCCTGGGGTCACATGGGGCTCGCAAAGGCTCTTGGGATATATAGTCCCAGCTCAGAGCCTTCCCTGGTAGGCTAGGGGTTCGCGGGCTTTTCCCTACCTTCACTGCGCTTGCGCAAGCTTTCCCGGGCTGCCTCGACCTTCCCTCAGCTCTCCCTGCTCTCGCGCGAGCTATCCCTGTCTCGGGGGCTGTCCCTGCGCCTACGCGTCCCTGCGCATGCGCAACGCTGTCTTCAATGGCGGCGCCCTGCTTGTCCGGCCTCCGGGACCTTAGAGACGCGATCGCGGCCTTAGCAACCGCCCGATCGCGTCCCCGGCAACCGGCCGCAGGCAGGAGAAGCCGCGCTGCTCCCTGCTCCAGCCCCCACCCTTGGAAGCAGCCGTCGGGTCTGTCGGCACCCGCGACCGAGCTGCTCAAGGGGAGGGGGGTCTCCAGGAGCCACGGGAGCTCCAGGCTACACTCTCCCCCTGGTGAAACTCCAACGACCTCGCTTGGATGGCAGACATAACCTGGTACACAGTTATACAATGAAAATGCATGGCATATGTACAACCTATCACTGGTGACTTTAGACATCAGGTTACAATACAGTTCACATACCATACCCGAGGCCAGCTGAGCGTCAGCTGTTTGCTGAGACCATTCGTGGGGTGCCCCTAACTGATCAAGTGGGGGTACCTCACTGTTGCGTCCGTGAGCCTCCCCCAGAAAAATTTCTTGAAGAGCACACCGGAGGGCAACAGTCACTGGTTCCTCGCTACTTCCTCCCCCTGGTGGAAGGAGTAGTACCATGTCTCTGAAGCAGACCTTTACCCGGTCACCCGCGGCATGGATGCGGTAGACCAGGAGGCCAGGACCTTTTCCGCGGTCCACTACTTGGCGAATGGCACGCTCCTTTTTGGGCTCAAGGGAGGCAATTTTTACTAAATCCCTTGCCACACAGTCCTTGTCCCTACGTACTTGCGAGGCTTCCGCTGGGAAGCGAGCAATGGACAATGTCTCTTTCCTCAAAGTCTCTGTTTCACCTGGCAGGGGGTAAAGGGTAGATACCTTACCACTGTGGTGATTCACGGTAGCCAACAGGTCCTCGGGGACACTGTCAGTTCCCACCTCGGCTGTCTTGGGACCTGCCCCCGGCACTTCTGGGACAGTCCACTTACTGGCTTGAAACTCGGGAGCGTTGGATCCCAGTCCTGGGACCATCTGAGTCGGAGCGCACGGGCTCACACTCGGTTCAGGAGCCGTAACTCTGGCCTTTTTCACGGCCACCTCCATCGGAGCCTGTGGGGGGCAAGGGGGTTCCTTACCACTCTGCTGGCTTGCAATGGTTTTCTCTTCTTGTGGAACACTGTCAGGTATCTGCGGTGCTTCACCTGACACCACGACAGAGCTGACTGTTCTCTTCAACTGAACGGTAGGTGGTAGATACTGGTCCTCTCGCACGGCTGGACAGCTTTCTTCTAGGGGGGACACCTTACCCTGTGATTCCCCTGTCTCCTCTGTATCACTATCATCAGAAAACCCAGAGTCTATTTCATTTATGTCGGCCACAGTGCCCTCTTCCTCGGGCTGTCCTGTAACCGCCAACGGCACGGGTTGCAGAGTCGGTATTCTGCAGCAGCCACACATGCGTCCCCAGGCCAATTTACAAAAGGAGCAGTCACCGTGGTTACAGAAACATTCCCGGCACCCATCCTCGTTTGCGTCTTCCAGCTGCCCTCTTATCAGGCACGCCAAAATCGCAAAGTTCATACTACCCAACGGACTCAACGATTCTATCATACACGGACACAACAAAAAGGATACGGCCCCGGCCTTCGTCGGCCAGAGTCCATATGACGGCGAGCAATTTTCTTTGCCCCCAGTACTTTCTTTGATGGAGACAGCAGTTACGGATGAAGGCTCACAGTGCTTGCTCCCCCTGGTGGAATCTGAAGGAGGGGCAGCACACTCTTTCATTAAGTGACTCTGGCTCGGCACAGAGTTATTCAGTTGGCGGGGGCGGGGCTTAGGGTTTCCCGCCAAGCTCGGACAGTTTGCAACATTTTCCCGCGCGAGCGGGAAATCAGCACGTGACTTCTTCATGGCGAACAAAAATAGCACAATTTAGAAAAAAAATATACCGGGCACCCCAGGTCTATCTCAGCAGCGCCTCCAAATGTAACGGGTATTCCCCCACCCAATCGCAGATTCTACTGTGTGAGTGCAGGAAACATATATTGTTACTCAGGTGTGGTGCATTACCTGTTGGCTCACAGGAGGGCTGAGCTTCCGCCACGGGGAACCTGGGGTAATTATACTAGGGGTGATCACTTACAACATCTTCTCGGTACAGCGCCTCCACCTGCGATGGCTCCCACCAGAGGGGGAGTGGTTCCTCGCAGGACAATCAATAATACCATACACAGTGCTTTATATAACGAAGGACTTTACTAACGAATAATAATGATAACCTGTGTCTCTCTCACGGTGAGACACTAACAGTGACGTCTCGCAGGACGATTCCCAAACACTAGGTGATCCCACCCAGTGTCCCAAGAACCCCACCCAATGTCCCGTACTCCTACAGAGATAGTCAATGGGTGACTGCGCAGTCACTAAGAACCTCTAGGCCTGTTGGTGCACATGTGATGGTATAATACCTGCCGAGCACTCCGGTGCTCGGGTCAGCAACAAACTTCTCAAAGGGTCAGACGTGTGATGAATCCGTCTGATCCAACTGAACTCCTTGCACGTGCGGACCCCGACGTGGGTCCGAACCGCTTCACAGGAACCGCAGCGTCTGCTGTGTCCCTGTCTAATCTAAATGGTACTAACGTGACAGGAACCCTAACCTAGGGCCTGTCCCTGTAGTACAGCAACCTGTAGTGGCTTGGGGAACTCCTAGGGCCTGCAGGGGTAATGACCTGTCCCACTCCCCCAACTACCCAAGTCCCTTCGGTAAGTGATCTGGAATGGACTAGAGTACTCTTCCATGCAGTACTTGGGCGTCTACCTACTGTTGGCTAGCCTAGTGCAGATCCTCTCCAGAATTCCTGCTCTCAGTTACCAGTTTATCCCTTCAGGCATCCTACCCCTAGCGCTACCTCAAGGTGACTAGAACAGCTATAGCCCTTCTCCAGACCCACTACTCTCTGACTAGTCCCAGCGCCTACCGCAGCAAGCTGTAGCTCACTTTTGACTGCAGCCAACGTGCTGCGCAACAAGGTGCCTGCCTGTCAGACCTCACAGCACTGACAGCCGTGACTCTGACAATGCAGCACTACACTAAGGGCAGCGTCCCTATCTTGGGCCTCCCTCAGCAATTACCCACTAACCTAGTGGGGAGTTGGGGCCTACCTGGGGTGTGGGTACCTATGGGGTGCAGGAGCTGCTCTCGCTCCCCGCACCTTGCTTCCCTCACAGCTCCCTGACTCCAACTCTCTGTAACCTTCCTTTCCCAGCTCCCACTAATGTAAGTGGCAGGGTCCCTAACCCGAGGGCTGCCCCTGGCAACACTCACCTTACTGGGGAGCTGAGCTATCTCGAGCCCTGGGGGTGCTGGCCTAGTACAGGGAGTCCCTGACTCCTGTACCCTACCTCCTTCCCTGGGCTGCTCCGGTCTCTGACTGATCTAACGTGCTCCAAGCCCGCCAAAAGTATCTCTTTTCCCAGGGGTCTCCTAAGCCCTATTGGCTCCCTGGGGTCACATGGGGCTCGCAAAGGCTCTTGGGATATATAGTCCCAGCTCAGAGCCTTCCCTGGTAGGCTAGGGGTTCGCGGGCTTTTCCCTACCTTCACTGCGCTTGCGCAAGCTTTCCCGGGCTGCCTCGACCTTCCCTCAGCTCTCCCTGCTCTCGCGCGAGCTATCCCTGTCTCGGGGGCTGTCCCTGCGCCTACGCGTCCCTGCGCATGCGCAACGCTGTCTTCAATGGCGGCGCCCTGCTTGTCCGGCCTCCGGGACCTTAGAGACGCGATCGCGGCCTTAGCAACCGCCCGATCGCGTCCCCGGCAACCGGCCGCAGGCAGGAGAAGCCGCGCTGCTCCCTGCTCCAGCCCCCACCCTTGGAAGCAGCCGTCGGGTCTGTCGGCACCCGCGACCGAGCTGCTCAAGGGGAGGGGGGTCTCCAGGAGCCACGGGAGCTCCAGGCTACATATACATACACACATATATATATATATATACACACACACAAGTAACCGCGCCAAGCGCCGCCCGCTCAGTAAGCTCAGCCTTAGATGTATTCCTAAAAGACATCAAAGGGGTCTTAAAAAATTAGGCACAGTCACAGTTTAGGTTAGGTGTGTCACCCCAGGATAACTGATCCCCGGTAATAGGTCCTTTGGGTAGCAGAACTGCAGCGCCAGCCAAGCTCAGTGATGCTGAGAAAGAGTAAAGATGGGGGCGCCGACTCTATGAGTGGGCCTGGGTAGAGACCCAAGAACCGATTAACAGGCTGGAGGTCAGCTGTGCTATCAGGCCTGCTATACCCAATCAACACGTGAGAAAGCAGGGCGCCCACTGTATGCTTGGGTCTATGCTGCCACTGGGGGGATGAAAAGCTATAGCATCATGAGCAGCAGATGGGGCAGGGAGCACAGCCAATAGCGGTCTGGAAAGGATTTACCCCCTTTATTACAGCGGCGGAGGGAGTGGAGCCAATAGCAGGCTGTCATGGAGCTCCCCTAATTGACGAGCATGTAAGGTAATGGGCCTTAACGTTGTAGGGCTGCTATGTTTTTAACATATGCTGTTTAAAAATAAAGCTGTGACCTTTTTTCTTCCTACGTAAAAATGTGTTATCTCAAATATTTTGGGTTGATTGTACTTTTCAAAGAAGAATCAGAACTTTAAGCCTTTAAGCTGCATGACCTGCCTCATCAAGGTTCAAGGTTACATAGTTACATAGCAGATGAGGTTGAAAGAAGACATATGTCCATCAAGTTAAACCTATGCTAAATTTAGATGACAGATACTTATCCTATGTTTGTACTTATAGTATATAGATCCAGAGGAAGACAAACAAAAAGCCCCAGTGACACATTATCTAATGATGTCTCATAATGGGGGACAATTAAATTCCTTCCCATCTTCAAATAATGGCAATGAGATTTCTCCCTGGATCAACGTCCTTCCCATGTTTACTTATTTGGTATATCCCTGTATACCTTTTCTTTCTAAAAAGATGTCCAATGTTTTTTTTAACAAATCAAGTGTATCTGCCATCACAGTCTCCATGGGTAATGAATGCCACATTTTAACTGCCCTTACAGTAAAGAACCCTTTCCTTTGTTGCTGGTGAAATATCCTTTCCTCCAACCATAAGGGATGACATTTGTACTGCCATTGAGATGAATAGTTCTCTTGAAAGCTTGTTGTATTGTCCCGTATATATTTGTATATAGTTATTATATCCCCTCTTAGATGCCTTTTTTCTAATGTAAACAAATCTAAATTAGCTAGCCTCTCCTCATCAATCAGATTATCCATCCCCTTTATTAATTTGGTGACTTTTCACTACTTTTTCTAGATCCATAATGTCTTTTCTAAGGAGTTGTGCCCAAAACTGTACCCCATATTCAAGGTATGATCTTACTAATGCTTTATAGAGGAGCATAATTATGCTTACTTCGCTTCCATCCATTCCCCGTTTAATGAAAGATAAGATCTTATTTGCCTTTGCAGCTACTGCATGACTTTGGGCACTATTGCTAAGCCTGCTGTCTACAAGCGCTCCTAAATCCTTCTCCATCAACAATTCACCTACTTTTGCTCCATTTCATTTGTAAGTCGCCTGTTTATTCTTGTTTCAAATGCATAACCTTACTTACCTTATTTGTCTGTATTACACCTCATCTGCCATTTACCCACCCACGTTTCCAGTCTCTCCAAGTCCTTCTGGAGAGAAATGACATCCTGCTCTGATTCTTTTACCTTACACAATTTAGAGTCATCAGCAAAGATGGAGACTTTGCTCTCGATCCCAACCTCAAGGTCATTCATAAACAAGATAAAAAGCAGGAGTCTCAGTACCGATCCTTGAGGTACTCCACTCACAACTTTAGCCCCACCTGAAAAGGTTCAATTTATGAAACCTCTCTGTTATCTATCCTTCAGCCAGTTTTCCATCCAGGTGCAAATATTACAGTGTTCAATTTCCCTTATTTTCTACACTAACCTCTTGTCAGGCATATAAAAAGCCTTTGCAAAATCTAAGTAGATCACATCAACTGCATTACCCTGGTCTAAATTCCTACTTAACTCCTCAAAGAAACTAAGATGGTTAATTTGGCACAACCTATACTTCATAAATCCATGCAGACAAATACTAATCATTGTGTTATTAGGTATTCCTGAAAATGATCCTAAACTATACCTTCAAGTAGCTTTCCCACTATTGATGTCAGGCTTATAGGTCTGTAATTCCCCAGTTGTGATCTAGCTATCTTTTTAAATATAGGCACAACGTCTGCTTTACGCCAATGTTGTGGTACTGAGCCTGTGGAAATTGAGTCCTTGAATATTAAATGTAATGGTTTAGTTATTACTGAACTTAGATTCTTAAAAAAACTCTTGAATGTATGACATCGGGGCCATGTGCTTTGTTTATTTTAATTTTATCAAGCCACCTATGAACTTCTTTCCCAGTTAACCCATTGTTCGTTAATATAGAGGTTGTGGCTTCTTCCTGTGGCACTATTTTTGCAATTGATTCCCCCATGATAAGTACAAGGCAAATAATTTGTTTAATACCTCTGCTTTTTCCTTATCTCCAATAATTTGCCTGCCCATCTCACACTGAAAGGGTCCTATATATATTTTTCTAATCTTTTTGTTATTAATGTGCTTAAATAACTTTTCAGGGTTGATCTTACATTCTGTTGCAATTATTTTTTCATTTTCAATTTTTGCTAATTTGATTCCCCTTTTGCAATTTTTGTTACATTCTGTATAATTATGATACGATGCCTCCGTCCCTTCTGACTTCAAGGATCTAAACGCCTTCCTCTTCTTTTCCATTTCGTTCCCTACCTGTTTATTAGCCACATTGATTTAGACTTTCTTTTATATATATTACCCAAGGGTATTATACACTGATGAGTGTGCTTTTCTAACAATCTTTTAAAGACTGCCCATTTATCTTCCACATTTTTCCCAGCAAAAACGTAATCCCAATTTATTCCTTGTAGATGATTCCTCAATTTAGTAAAATCAGCCTTTCTAAAGTTTAAAGTCTTTGTTGAACCGGTATAATATGTTTTTTTGAGCATTTATTTCAAATTAGAGCATGTTATGATCACTGTTTACCAAATATTTCCGGACTGTAATATTTGTTTTTACTTCTACATTGTTTGATATTACCAAATCTTGCTCCTCCCATGGTTGGTTCCTCAATAACTTTTGTTAACACCTGTTTCCTTTTGTTGTAATGCTAATCTCATTGCTCCAGTCTATGTACGGATAGTCAAGAACACCCATTATGCAAAACATGACCTAGTTTTTATGCCTTCTCCATTTGCACAGTATTTTGGCTTCCTCAATCTCACAGATATTTGGTGGTTTATAACACATCCCTACAAACATGTTCTTTGTTTCTATTTCTGATTCTGAGCCCAAGTTGGGTTGTGAGATGGATGGAGGCTGAACATTCGCTTTTGCTTGGTTTCCCTTCTTGAAAGATTTAAAAGTATTCACAAACTGAAGGCTTTCTGCTTTTCGGGGACACATTAGACATTGTTAATTATTCCAGTACATGCAGCTTTAATATTGCAAGGTGTATTGTTCCCTTCTTTACTGCCGGGCCCACCTAGGGATTCTTAAATGATTCCACCATATTTGTATTATATAGCAGTACTAAACTTGAACATTTTCTTTACCGGCTCAGAGGTAGCAATTGCTCATTGATACTGCTTGATATTCCTTTAAGAATTATATATATATATATATATATATATATATATATATATATATATATATATATATATATATATATATATATATATATAGTGATGCTCACACCACGTTGCAGTCTCTTTTGTCCCAAGTTAAGTCCAGAAACACTGTATTTTCTAAGCAGGGGTTTATTTACAGGGATTAAATGAAACAATGGGCCCACCGTCCCATTAAGAAAACCAAATAATAAAATAAAATCCTATCCCTTTCAGGGATCTAACTACACTTTCAGCTCCAACCCTTACTAACCCGGGTGGATAGCTAAGCTCATTCCACCCCAAACAGATATTATTATTGCTGAGCATATAAAGTCTCTGTATACAGCAAATAAGGGTTTGGCTTATCTGTAAATCCAGGTGTTGGCGCAGACATCACTGCTTCAGCACAGTCTGTCGTCCTTCCTCCTTCTCTCAGGGATTCAGCCCCACGGGAGCTCAGAGAAACTCCTGTAGATCCTCTGTAACCAGAAGTCACTGCTTCAGCACAGCTCTCTCAGCAGTGTCTCTCACTCTCTACCAGCTTCTTTAACCAGCTTCCATTAGCTGGGGAGCTCCTCTGTGTCTGTGTCTGTGTCTGTGTCTGTGTCTGTCTCTGTCTCTGTGTCTGTGTCTGTGTCTGTGTCTGTGTCTGTGTCTGTGTCTGTGTCTGTGTCTCTGTCTCTGTGTCTCTGTCTCTGTGTCTCTGTCTATGTGTCTCTGTCTCTGTCTCTGTCTCTGTCTCTGTCTCTGTGTCTGTGTCTGTGTCTGTGTCTGTGTCTGTGTCTGTGTCTGTGTCTCTGTCTGTGTCTGTGTCTGTGTCTCTGTCTGTGTCTCTGTCTGTGTCTGTGTCTGTGTCTGTGTCTCTGTCTCTGTGTCTCTGTCTCTGTCTCTGTCTCTGTGTCTCTGTCTCTGTCTCTCTCCCTCTCCCCCCTCCTTCTTTGGGAAAAAACTGTCTCTATGTGCCTTTCAGATTCCAGCCTTTTAAAGCACTTCCTGACTATTCAGAGCAGGCTGATTAGCTTCATTAGTTAGCACCTGAACAGCCATTCCAAGGAGGATTAACTCTCTGTGCTGCAAAAGTCCTATAGCTGCCCTATTCAGCCCCTAGAGGACAGTGATGGCACCACAATATATATATATTAATATGTGTGCACGATCTGATATCACACAGATGTTTAGTACAGTATCTGTACGGTTGAAACACACGTGTGTCACTGTGGAAACCCATATGTACAGTATGTGTACAGTATGTGTACAGAATGTGACATGATGCCAGCAGCTGGGGGTGTGTGACACACTGTATACTGTATGTATGTTACATGATGCCAGCAGCTGGGGTTTTTTGACACTGTGTGTGTACAGTATGTGACATGATGCCAGCCAGCAGCTGGGGGTGTGTGACACACTGTATATGTATATTACATGATGCCAGCAGCTGGGGGGTTGTGACACTGTGTGTGTACAGAAACCATCGCTCCCTTCCTACCCTGGACCTGTGTACAGTATGTGACATGATGCCAGCCAGCAGCTAGGGGTGTGTGACCCTCACTGTATGTGTATGTTACATCAGGGGGGCGCAAACTTTTCCCCTGCACCCCCCTGCCACATGTCCTCCTCTCAGGGCGCCCCCCTCTGTCTTCTTACCTTGATTCCCAGTGTCTGGGCATCATGACGTCACGTTTTCATAGCAACGTGACGTCACATGACCCCGCGGCATCATTTGACGCCGCGTTGCCGTGGTGACGCATCTCCAGATGCCGGCTGAATCAAGGTAAGTATTGTTTACAGAGGCCCTGCAGCTCCTCCAGCACTTAATTTAAGTGCCTTTGGGAAGCGCGCAAAGTCTCTGTAAACCCCGCGCCCCCCCGCCGGTAATCTCGCGCCCCCCACTTTGCGCACCGCTGTGTTACATGATGCCTGCAGCTAGGGGTGTGTGTATGTGACTTGGTGCCAGTGTGTACACACTACTGTACATTAAATGATGGATGTTGAAAGGGTGGTATACAGTACAGTAGGTCCCCACATTGATACTCAATGTGTTTATTGTCTAGTGTGTATCCTAAAGCACATTTAATTTAATGCATAATTATACTGATTCCACACAAATGGGCGAAAGCGCTATTAGCTTTCACCCTGGCAGGGGTTAAGTATAATTTGTATTTACTATATTTCTGCGCAGTCACTGTGGAAATTAGCTGTAGGCTGCGAAATGGGTTTGGAATCCACTCTGCAGCTTAGGGCAGTTCTGTGCGAAAGCAATTACCTGCATTTACCAAATACTGTACATGCTACAGGTGAAATTGCTGTGCACAGCACTTAAAGAATACATGTAATGTCATTGTTACTAAGTAAATAAGACCTTATGAGTTGGTTTCCCTTGACAAACCCTATATTTGTATTGTATTGTACGTATAGAACCCGGTGCTCTCTGACAATGTCAGGAAATATAACGTTGGAGAAGGATTGCACTTAGTAGTAATGTTAATCTACGTTTGTAGTCAATCAGAAGTTATGTGGCCTATGCAATAAAGTGCGAGAATGGCATTTCCGTGCAAAACGGATCCGATTGCACGGAAACACATCTCGCCATATTAACTAAACGGTTGTTACATTTTCAACCCATCCACAAAGTGTCATTTTATGTAGCGATTTTGTCTGACATTCAACACAGTCTATGCGAGATGTATATATTGTATGCTAGTGAGCAGAGGCAGAACTGAGGCTGGGTGAGCCGAGCAGCCGCCCAGGGCGCAGATCAGAGAAACTCTCAACCTCCGCATGAACTCGCCAATGTGGCACTGCCCAAGAACGCCAGCACCACAATGGACAGCGCTACAATCCTGCATGCCCAGTGCTTGGCTGGAACCCAGAAGAAACCTGCTGCCGCACAATTGTTCCCAACCCTATTCAAATACCCCGCAAGAGGCAAGTGGGTGCCTGAAGGATCCCCACGCCCCCAGTCACAAGACATGGGAATTGTTTTTACCTGGCTCCATAAATTGGGGGGTGGGGGAGCGTAGCTGGCCCGCTCCGGGCGCATAAACCCCCCTGCTTCGCCCCTGATATTGAGGAAATCTCACCAAATGAAGTATTTACATACTATTCAAAAAGGGGCAAGATAGGAACTGACGGGAAACCTCTTTTTATCCTCATGCTTGATGTGTATTACCTACTAATTTGATCAAAGTGTGTTCAACATGCGTAGTAGTATTTTAGTTTTAATTTGGAGCTATTTTTACAAAGCCATATTTATCTTTCATATCTGCAATAAATTAGCTTTTTATGAGTTAGTGATAAATGACCATCACAGACATACCATAATGTAGGGCAGGGGGGCGCAAACTTTTTTCCCTGTGCCCCCCTGCCGGCTGTCCCCTCACTCCCGCGCCCCCCCCAACCCCAACTTACCCGCGCTCCGGCGTAATGACGTCACGTTGCCATAGCAACGTGACGTCACATGACCTCGCAGCGTCATTTTGACGCCGCGTTGCCATGGCGACGCAGGGAGGAAGCCGCCGGAGCCATGGTAAGTTAGGTTTACAGAGGCCCTGCAGCTCCCCCGGCACTTAATTTAAGTGCCTTCGGGAAGCGCGCGGGGCCTCTGTAAACCCCGCGCCCCCCGTTGGCAGTGTCGCGCCCCCCCTGGGGGTCGCGCCCCACAGTTTGCGCACCGCTGATTATTTTGTAGGGTATAAAAAACATGTAATTTGCTTCTATGTTTTTTTCATTGCTCTGTGTTTATCTATGTACTGTAACTAATTTACATCTGATTAAAGTGATAGGTTTAAGTAATGAATTTCCATCAGATGATTTGCCAAACGTGCTGCATAAGAGCAACATAGATAATGATGTGAAATAAATGACCTGTGAGATAGTAACTCGGAATTACTTCTAACTGAGAATCAGAGCACCCAGAGTGAATTACAATCCCTAAATGATGTGGAGTTGCATTGACAATGCTGCCCCAATGTCACTCTTACTTAACACATTCCTCATCGTTATCTTTCTGACCTATAACAAGATAAACATGTCCAGTAGGATTCTTTCTGTAGCCCAGCCGTGGGGCAGAGAACTGGACATTGTGACTCGAAGAACAAGATGATTCTGGCGCAGCAGCCAAAGAGTGGGTCCCAAACAATGAATGTTAAAAATAATTCTTTATTGATCCATCTAAAAAAGTGGAGGCACTAACCCTCCTACGCGTTTCGTCTTCCAAAAAAACACTTTATCAAGGAGTACTTCTTGATAAAGTGTTTTTTTGGAACACGAAACGCATAGGAGGGTTAGTGCCTCCATTTTTTTAGATGGATCAATATAGAATTATTTTTAACATCAATTGTTTGGGACCCACTCTTTGGCTGCTGCGCCAGAATCATCTTGTTCTTCATGTTTACCTCTCCACTCCTGGCTGCATGCCTACCAGGACTTCAGGATTCAGAGATTTCTGTGAGTACTTTCTTATTCATGATTGCTCAATGTGAGTCCAGGGACCATCCCAATGAGGGTTTGATGGGGTTTTTTTAGCCTCACACCTTACTCTTCAGGGTATTTTGGCCTATCTGGGGACTTTACTATCTTCAAGCAGTTATCTATATCTTTATCCAGTCCTGTGTTATGGATATATACATCTTATGGATTCAGTGCTGAAGCGCCTTTGTCACTTGGAAATGGGACATTGTGACTCACCTGCTGTTACATGTGTATCTTACTCACACCCCGGGGAGTTATTTATTGAACCCTTTGGGAGCCCAAGGACGCAATCAGTACATCATGGGTATTGCCTCTCCGGAGGTCCCATGAGACAGTGACTACATCATGTCCAATGGAAGGTTTTTCTTTGTCACTTAGATCGGGTCTCCTCCTTTTCCGTCCTGCAAAATGCCTATTGAAAGTGGTCACATGACCGCACCATGCCAGAGGGGTCGTGGCACTCAGGTGCCGTGACCCCCCCCGGCACTAAAAGGGTTAAAGAGCAGTTCCCTTTTTTTAAAGATTTTTTTCATAATACTAAAACATTTTAAACCTAACACATGAGCCCAAAACCTAAATTACTATGGCTGCTAATCCACTCTCATCACCTCCTAGAGCAGTGATTCCCAACCTTTTTTGTTTGGAGGAACCCTTGAAGTATTTCGTAAAATTTCGAGGAACCCCTATTTGGATGACACATGTTCGACAGGGGTAAATTACAAAATAGACGTGTAAAGCAGTAGGGTTAATAAATAATAATTAACTCATACTTTTGAATAAACACTGTGTATATATTTTGTAAGGTAATGTATCTCCCCCAGCACCCCTCATCATCATCATCATCATTATCCTCATATATCTCCCCCAGCACACCTCCTCATCATCATCTCCCCCAGTACTCCTCATCATCCTCATATCTCCCCCAGCACCCCTCATCATCCTCATATCTCCCCCAGTACCCCTGATCATCATCCTCATTCTTCCCCAGCACCCCTCATCATCCTCATATATCTCCCCCCAGCACCCCTCATCATCCTCATATATCTCCCCCAGCACCCCTCATCATGCTCATATCTCCCCCCTGCACCCCTCATCATCATCCTCATATATCTCCCCCAGCACCCCTCATCATCCTCATATACCTCCTCCCAGCACCCCTCATCATCATCCTCATATATCTCGAACAGCACCCCTCATCATCCTCATATATACCCCCAGCACCCCTCATCATCATCCTCATACATCTCGCCCAGCACCCCTCATCATCCTCATATCTCCCCCAGCACCCCATATCCTCATAAATCTCCCCCCAGCACCCCTCATCATCCTCATATCTCCCCCGAGCACCCCTCATCATCATCATCCTCATGTATCTCCCCCAGCACCCATCATTATCATATATCACCCCCCTGCATCTCACATCATCCCCCCTGCATCTCACATCACCCCCGCCCCAGCTCACAAGCCGCCGCCGCCACCACGGATCTCCCCACGAGCCAGCTCACAAGCCGCCATAGTTCCTCCCCCCCATTCTAGCTCACAAGCCACCGATCTCCCCATCTCCCCAGCACACAAGCCGCCAATCTCCCCCCACCCCAGCTCACAAGGACTCCTGATGAAACCCTCGTGGTGAAACGCGTAGAGTGTCAGTTCACTACAGTCAGCAGAGGGATATACTGGAGGACTCCAGCCTGACCACCTTTCCGCTTCCGTTACTGCCACAGAGTTGGTAGAGACGATAGATGAGAGACGCGAGACGCAAGGGCCCCGAGAGATGCAAGTGGAGGACACACATTAAGCCATCAGGTGACTGACGTCGTCTTTTCCAGCTACTCAGAGGGATCCAATTTCAGCCGCACTAAGACGGGCGTCGCACACCATTCGAGTTGCGGAAGTGGACACACAGTTGGCGGGGATAACATTATCTTAATCTGCTTGATTGTATTTGCAAAATGTGAGTGCATTTTTTACATTGATTTTAATAGATAAAGTCTGAACAGTCTGCGTTATGTTCTGTGTTTTTGTTTCATCCTGCTAAGGTCCCACCACATATATCTATGTGTGATTTGGATGTTAACTACGAATTAACAAAGATACCTTTACATACACGTGTCCTCTGAGAAATTTGTAAGTACAAATCTCATTGGGCTACATTGATCTAAATAATTCACCACCTGAACAGACATATTTGCACTATATGCTTGTGTTTGTTCTCTTCTATATACACCTGCTCTCCCCAGTATCCCATTACCTTCCCGAGTTACAGGCCCAGATATGGGGTGCTGGTATCTCCTCCATTATTTAAATGTCCCGCGTCATGTGAAGCAGACGATTTAAAAATGGCAGCGACACTGGCATTCGATGCCTCAAACCAGGGCCTGTAACTCAGGAAGCAGGGGTCCCTGAACCAGAAATCAAAGCGGTTCAGCTCAGGAGACCCCCTGAGACACTATAAAAAAAATACATTAAAGCAGCTTCATTACCTTAGCGGCTAGCCGCTAAGGCAATGAAGGGGTTAAGGCCCAATAGCAGCTTTATTGGTGCCAATTGCCCCCAATAAACCTTGCACTATGTGCTACCCACCCACCCCCTGTGCCCCCAACAACCCTTATGCCCCCCTAACTGACATTACATTTATTTTTTATTTTTAAAGCATAGGAATGTTACTATAGGACAGTGGGTGTCCGCGGGTGGTCCCCCACAGGTGTCCGGGGGACCTTGGGTGGTCCCCAGAGGTGTCCGGGGGTCCCCTCTGGCCTGCAGTACCAATTCTATGCTTTAAAAAAAAAACATGAAATAAATCCATCCTCCTTCCCCATAACAGATACAGTACAGTAATGGGCAAAATTACTACTATTACTATTATTACTATTATTCAGATATGGATAATAGTGCATTTGCCCATTTAAAATAAAACATTAAGCTGCAGAAATAAATTAAATAAAACTTGCACTCACCCCTGCCCGGCTGCCACGATGAAGGCCGTCCTCATCCTCATCACCGTACATGTCATCTGTTGTCACAAACAATACAGTACAATCAAAAATACAATCCAATGTCCCCTAACCCCTTAATTACCTTAGCAGTTATTAACTGCTATATTAATTAAGGGGTTAACCGACCGTCTCCCACTGCTCACCCAGGAAACCTAACCGCCCTCCCCAGGCAACTACCACCACACCACCCTTCACCCATTCATTGGTACCGTGGGTACATCATGTTTATATAATATGGGCATGATTTACCACTATAGCAAGAAATGTTGTAGGAATAAAAAAACAGGCCCCAAAAAAACACATTACATTGCAAAATCAACACATTACTAATGGCAAGAAAACAATTGAATGGCACAGTGGGTACATCATTCTCATATAATATGGGCATGATTTAACACTATGCCAGTCAATGGTCAACCTAAACAAAACAATCACAAACAAGATCCAATGCATTCAAAACAATCTCAAAATAAAAACAGTAAATAAAGAAGTAAGCAGAACAAAATTACCACCAATCAATTAATCAAATCCAAAATAAAGACCAGAATAAACAGTTAAAAACACCAAAACAAAACCACGAATTAATAAATTAAATATCCAAATAAATTGCATCATTCAAAATCAAAAGTCAAAAAATAATCCAACATTAAAAAGCAAACACCAATCAAAAGCCAGAAAAAAACAATTTAAAACACCGCCAAAAATTCCAGAACACTACATGAATATGCAATATAAATGGCATACAAATTTAAAAACAAAGAACCAACATACATTTAATACATATAAGCAAGCATTTACCAAAACAACCATTGTTTCTTACTGTATGTATGTATAGCCCTAAAGGGCCATACACAACTACATTTGCAATTAATGTGTAAAAAAAAAACAAATGCAACCACATTAAAAATAAGATTTAAAAAATCTGTTAAAGAAAAATAATATACTTTCAATAATTTTCCTTACCTTTTATATGTCTTCACCCTCCGATTCTCGTGGTCACCGCAAGCTCTCGAACCAATCCAGGATCCCAAACCGCAACGGGCCACAGGTAAAAAAAAATACAAAGTCCTTTTCTTCTTTCTTTTTCTTCATCTGTAAATTGTAATCCAATTTTGGCTCTTTCGGGGTCTTTTATCTTTTTCTTCTGTATCTTCTGTATCTTCTGTATCTTCTTCTTCATCTATCTTCAGCAGGCACGCCTTTGTAATCCTATTGGAGGAGGAGGTCCTTCCTCCTCGTCTTCTTGCCGGCAAATGAGGCTGCACAGGTTTTTATAGGCCTGTGATGTCACATTTGAGTGCAAATTATTCACACGCCTCTGATTGGCTGTGAAAACCATGTGTCTTTTATTTTTTACATTTTTTTGGTGACATCATGTAAAGGAAATGAAGCCAGCCAATCAGAATGCCTGTGTTTCCTTTCTCTTTAACAGGACGTCACCAAAAGCAACATGGCTGCCATCACATGGTACTTCAGACAATAAGATTGTGGGAACTATATCACCAATCTGATTGGTTGTAGTAGACCATGTGACAGAGTTTTTTGGGAAAGGATGTGACATCATACAAAAGGAGTCACATGGTCTACAACAACCAATCTGACTGAAATGACACCACTGATCGGAAGTCTATTGTGTTAAGGTGTAAAAGTTGGTCGCCGCAAAGGCAAAAATGTTATCTTGCAATAAACGGGCAATGGATGGAAGGGAAGTAAACATAATTATGCCCCTTTATAAAGCATTAGTAAGACCACACCTTGAATATGAAGTATAATTTTGGGAACCATTCCATAAAAAAGACATTATGGAACTAGAGAAAATGTAGAGAAGAGCCACAAAATGAATAAAGGGGATGGATAATCTAGTTTGTGAGGAGAGGCTAGCTGAATTAGATTTGTTTACATTAGAAAAGAGGCGTCTAAGAAGGGATATGATAACTATGTACAAATATATTCAGGGACAGTACAAGGAGCTATCAAAAGAGCTATTCATCCCAAGGGCAGTACAAACGACATGGGGTTATACCTTAAGGTTGGAGGAAAGCAAATTTCACCAGGAACAAAGGAAGGATTATGTTCAGTAAGTGCAGTTAAAATGTGGAATTCATTACCCATGGAGACTGTGATGGCAGATACAATAGATTTGTTCAAAAAAAGGTTGGACATCTTTTTAGATGGGAAAGGTTTACAGGGATATACCAAATAAGTAAACATGGGAAGAATATTGATCCAGGGAGTAATCTGATTGTCAATTCTTGGAGTCACGAAGGAATTTATTTTTCCCCTTATCAGATATCATTAGATGATGTTTCACTGTTTTTTTTTATGTTTTCCTTTTCCTGGATCTATATACTGTAAGTACGGATATAGTATATGTCTTCTAAATCTAGCATAGGTTGAATTTGATGGACGTATGTCTTTTTCAACCATATCTACTATGTAACTATGTAACAAGGTGTCAATGTTGGGTGGGGCTGAGCTGGTGATTGGATGTTTATTGTGACAAGGTGTCAAAAGTAGAACTTCACTGCTACAGCACTCTTACAATGGTATAAAACCTATATTACGAAGCCACATTAAACACTAAATAGTACATTCGAAATAGCAACTATGACCAAAAAAATGAACAAAGAAAACAATATTAAAATAATGCACAACAGGGGATTCACAACGACGAGAATACAACAGTAGCTTCAGTAAGGGGCATCCAGGTGCATTAGGTGTCATGCTCTAGGGAAGACAAACGTTCATAGGGTGGTCTACAGGGTCAGAACCGAGTAAGTACACTACTGTATACAGAGCACTGTTGCTCCTCTCAGGTGCTTTTCATACAGTGTGTAGTTTACCATATGCCGCGGTACTCTTATTCATCTTCCTAATTTTGACTTTTCACAGTGAAGCTATTCAGCTGGTGGATGAGATCAGCATGGTAAATGGTAAACATTCTGCTGCAGAGGTTAAGAAAATCCTGCATCACCAGCATGATATTCCAGTGTTTGAGTCCAGTATCAGACTGATGAGACGCGGTTTGAGCTGGAACTTTGGACGTGTGAGGTAACGTGCTGTGCTGTACAGTTTGTTTCTGCACATGCCAAGTGATACTGTATGCATGAGCATTGCACCATAGTTCCAACCTAACCACTTTTTTGTTTATTATTGCAGAGCACATCCCATAAAGGATGCTGACAAACTTAAAAGAGTTGACCAAGCACATGCATGGATTGACAAGGGAGAAAAGTTTGAGGACGTCATATATGCTGATGAAACATCTGTCGCCCTGGAATGGATTTCCGCTATGGCATTCAGAAATAAAAATTGTTCATCGCTAAAACCTAGATCAAAGCATCCACTTAAGGTTCATGTGTGGGGAACAATCTCTAGACTCTGCCCAGGGCATACTGTATAGTTATATTTGAAGGTAAAACCACTCCCGCTTCAGTGTTGTGACCAGTGATTGTATCTTATTGTGACCTTTTTCCCTTTTCCCAGCTACTGTAACAGTGAACCATTTTTTATTGTATCACCCGGTATCATGGATAAAGCCTACTACCAGGAGATCATTATAGCTCAGGCGACAGGATCTTACATCTCTGAATACTTCTCGTCTGGTCACCAGTTCTTCCAAGGTAATGACCCAAAACACATTGCAGCTGCGACATTCATTAAGAACAGTGAAATCAATTGGGCCAAAGCACCTCCAAAGTAAGTTACTGTATTGTACAGTAGGACAGTATTTATTGTATAAAACTGTACTTTATGTGCTGTGTGTTTGTATTATTCATGGCAATAATTGTATTGTATTTGTCTCTATACATATAGATCAACTGATTTGCACCCCATTGAATTGGTCTGGGATGCATTACAAGACACAAACGTGATGATGTAGCACTCCATGCAGGGAGGCAAACTTGAAATTTACCATATATGAAGTCGCAGAGCGAAAGTTGAAATAGTGAAACTTTTTTTGACGAACATCTATTAAAATAGTGTACAGTACATGGATCCCACACTACAGATAGATAGCCTAAAACATTTCACGTAGCCCACAACGCTTCATCAGAGGCTCCATAATGGTGGAGGGGAAAACAAAGTTTAAATACTCTCGATCATTAAAGTGACAGTGTCACGTAATAGACAATAATCCAAAAAGTGCAAATGAACAGAGAAAAACACATGATACATATGATGAGAACAATGACTATGATAAAGACATTAGATCAGAACATATCTGGGACAGTGATTAACATGACGTCAATGAAATACTAAACATCCCCATTGCATATACTAACTACATCCCATACAGACCTAATACTCGGTATCGAATACTTTAAATCTAAGGACATGATATACATATAATACATTGAAGACATGATAGGTTGTACCTATTCAATACAATTGGAATTAGAAAAAAGGAGGGGGGTCATTCGTAAAAGAAACTCCACTTGAAGTATAATATTTATAAAATGAAAATAATATCCATATTGAAAATCACAGAATATTAGACAAAATGAATGTATATAGCTAGAGGAATATAACTAAATATATTAGGGCAAAATAATAGGACAAGTACATTTATTATCTGAACTCTGTTTAAAGACATTGAAAAACCTTAATAAATAATTGATTACTGCCTATTATTGGAGACTCCTGGATATTCTAATATTCAATTCCGAGGAAAACACTTTCTTTGCAAAGACAATGATTGTTTAGAAAGATGTAATAATGAAAGTTAGAGGAAGACAATGGAAAAAAGGGCACTGAGCAGCGTGAAATGCGTCAGGCTCTCTCTAGTGTGGGATCCATTTACACTATTTTAATAGATGGTCATCAATAAAGTTTAAATATTTAAACTTTCGCTATGGGATTTCATGTGTGTCGATTTTCAAGTTTGCCTCCCTGTGTTACATCATCACGTTTTTATCTTTTGATTCATGGGCTGTGGGAAGCCTCAGACACCAGGACCAGTGCGAACGCCATGAGCCATATGGTGGAACCCCCTAATGTTTGGGATTTTGGACTTATGTGAGTACCCCAACTGAGAGTTTAAGGGTTATGGAGCGCCAAGAATTTTTTCCTACTGTGTCTGGCATGCATTAAAGCTTCATCTTCCCAAGTACGTGAGGCCTGCTAACAAAGATGAACTAGTGAAGGGTATAAAAAAAAATACTGGAATGACTGTCTAAGACAGGGGTGCGGAAACTGGGGGGGGAGAGGGGCGGGAGATTTTTCTGGGGGGGAGGCACAGCGTTTGTTAAATGCCGCGAGGCCTCTGCAACTCTGAACTTACCGTGATTCAGACGCTCTGTGACGCGTCGCCATGGCACCGCGGTATCAAATGACACAGCGGGTCATGTGACATGACCCTTCAGCGTTATTTGACGAAGCTCCAAGACAAAGGGGGGGGGGGGGTGCGAGCACTAGGGCAGCCAAGACAGGGGGGCGCAGCAGCAAAAGTTTGCGCTCCCTTGGTCTGGGAAACATGCAACAACTACAATCAACCATATACAAAATGTGTTGCCAGCGGTTATAAAAAGAAACGGGTGGCATCAGGGAAATAATAGTAGTAATTCAATGGATAGAAAATTATTACAGTGTCAGTTATAATTGTCATAAAAATTTACTGTTTTCCATTCTCTTCAGGAACAACTGACCAGGGTGTACTACTGATGGGGTGTGAATGGCATATTCAGATTTGCAATGTTTGTAAGAAACGACAGGCAGAGAGACTATGGTGTAAATGGTCCAGTACTCAGCCATGTTACTATTAAACTCAATCAGCACGCAGAGGTAAGACGGAGTGATAATGATGCTGTACAATGCATGTATTCAGTGTATTGCAAGAAAGTACTGAAACCTTCTATTACACAGGCAGAGGAGGAGCATTCTCACGCTACCTGAAGCTGCAGTGCCTGGCGAGTGAGTGTGTGATTGAAGGCGGAGGGAGAAGACTAAGTTCAGTATTGCTGCATCTGGTTTACCAACATTCTGCGTTCCTGTGTCTTTCATTTAATGTACTTTTTAATGCTGCAGGAGGGAAGCAGGCGTTTCCGGAGCAGAATTGCGTAAGATTGAATTCCAGAGAAAAATGACATATTAAGGAAACACCCCCTCCCCTGTCCCCCTCAGGGCAAAGGCACCCTGTTCAGCACCCCCTCCCCGTCTCCCTCAGGGCAAAGGCAACAATTTTAGCAACCTGATAGTGATGACACAAAGTTATTAAATAAAAATGACGTTTCTTTGGAACTCTTTTTTTTAGCGGCAGGTTCTTGCTTCTTTAAAAAAAAAAAAACCATGATTGCCACATTCCGTTTTATAGATAAATCACTGTTTCTGAAACTCAGTCCACAAGGGCTTACAGCAGGGGTGTGCAAACTGGGGGGCGCACAATTTTCTGGGGGGGGGGGGGAGGGAGCATCGTTTACAGAGGCCCTGCGCTCTTCCTCAAAGCATTTAAATTAAAAGCCGGGGATCGCACGCAAGACCTCATCTGTAAGGTCACTTACCGTGTCTCCGGTGGCTTTTGGTGATGCATCGCCATGGTAACGTGGCATCAAATTAGGCCGCGGGGTCACAGGACGTCACGCTGTCATGGCATTGAGACTTCGTGACCTCAGAAAGCCGGAGACAAGGTATGGAGTGGGGGGTGCGATTAGGTGGTGGAGAGTGCAGGCAGGGGGGGGGGGTGCAGGGGAAAAAGTGTGCACCCCTGGCTTACACTACCAACAGGTCAGGTTAGCGGTGCTCAAACTTGGTCCTCCATGGTTAAAAACAGGCAAGGGTTTATGTATATCCCTGCGCTTATCACAACTTACAGAATAAGGACCAGTGTCTGCTGCGATCGCCCTACAGGGGTGTTCATGCTTCCTACGGGGACACCCTGCAGTGTTAATCCTCTTTTGCCGTGACCACCGCAGGATGGCAGCATCACCGGAGACAGTTATCTTAGCTCCACTTGTAACATGTACTGTAAGAAAATGTTTCTTACATATGATGCAATTTATTAGCCACAATAGTTTACATCACCTCGAGTCTGGTGAATTTTTTTTTTTAACGCAAATACAAAATAAAAGAATGGGCACGAAGAAGCAGAATGTGAGACATCTCATTATAATGTGTTTATCATGCACCTGCTCCCTAACTCCTCCTACTGACACTCACCAAATCGCAAGCGGAGGCACATGGGGAAAGATGTTAATACACAGAAATGCAAGATGGAAATGATGCGATTTGCGTACATTTTGCTCCAAATTTGCCTTCATACATCTCCCCTTCTTTATTTCTGCTGCAGCATCAACATTTCAGAAAACTGATAACTTTCCTTCATTTGACACATCTAGAGGTTTCCACTGCCTTATGCCCCGGCTATAGTGCTGGCGACGGCAATGTGGTCGATGACGTCACCTGTCGCCGTCGCCATTAGTGAAAGTTGTAATGAGGTTTTTAGCGACTTCGCTGGCGACAAGGCCAGTGACGTCACTGAGGGGGTGGGCAGCGCAATCTGATTGGTTGAGAGACAGTCACATGTGGCGACTGTATCTAAAAAATCAAATTTCCCCGGCTTCAAAATTTTTGGTTGCAACGTCGCCATCGCGCTTACTATAAGCACTTACTACGGAGTCAATGTATTTGTTTCGGAACGACGCACCTCGCCGTCGCGGGCACTATAAGCGCAGCCTAAGACGGGCCAATTTTTTGTTGCTAACAAAAATTAAGAAAAGTCTACAACACTGATAATGATATTTTCTGATTAGATTTAGGGCCTCATGCAGAGAGCATCGTTATTTCAAAATTCGCCATTTTTTGTACAATTTCGCGCAGAAACCGGCAGAAAATGGCGAGTTACGAAAAACCAGCCATTTGGTTTTTTCTATTGTTAAAACTCGCCTCGCAGCTGGCGAGAACTTCCATCTCGCCATTTTTAAAACTCTCCGAATGCAGAGAGGTACGAACGGCATGTAGCGGCTGCCGCGCCAGGAAAAGTTGGCAATAAGATGGCGCTCGCCGCCTATAGCAAAGGGGGAAAAAAAGCCGCGATTTTTTTTTTACACATTTCTGAAGCGCGCATCTTTCCCATTCAAACTCTCCACATTTTCTGCACATCTTTCTGCATATGGAGAATAAAACTCTCCAAAAAAGCTACTTTTTATGAAATTCGCCAATTTGAAAATTCTATGCTCTCTGCATGAGGCCCTATGTGTTTGTGACAAAACTCCTCGCTAACTCCTAGAATTGCTCAGCAAAGGGATGCCAAATACTGCTCTTGGCATCAATTCAATGGCAAAATGGTTTCTTGTTGAATAGAGAATGGATACTTGCAAAGACAAGAAATGAGCTCCTTTAAGGCAGCACTCAAATCAGATGATGGGTTGATTACGTGACTAAAACTTAACTTGTACTAAAAATCCCCTAATAGGAAGTGTGATGGACACGCAATGACATCTATACAACACACAACAGAGAAGAATCGTTCCACACACTAGTGCAGGGAGTGGGATGGTTCACTCTTCTGAACACCTGACACAGGTAACGTTTGGTTGGTTTAGAGCTGGTGTGTGGATAGATTCAGAAAGGGAATAATCCCTGATAGCTCTGATCAATGTAATTTAAAACTGGGAGTAATGGAGATCATACATATCAAATATGAAAGGGATATTAGTGTCTCATAATATTAGTTTCTTCCCTCAGGTACTTAGAAGAGACATGACAGGTTTTAGATGCCTAGGTTAATGATTTTAATTATTTAAACAACAGGAGCGGTTTATAGCTATTCCATATGAAGAACTTGTCTCCTATTTTGTATCTCCCAGTGTTACTTAGATCCGCAAGGTATAGAGGGGATACTGGGGTCTCAACATATCCATGCCTTCCCTAAGGTAATTGAAAAGACAGGACAGGTTTTAGCTGTCTAATTTCATGATTTGGATAGTTGAGGCCACACAAGCAGTGTGTAGCTATACCATGACTAGAACTTATCTCCTATGTTGTATCTCTCAATATTACTTGGACCTCCGTTTTAAACCAGTCTGAATTTGGAACTCATTCCAGTCTTACTGGAAATGATATTTTCACAGAAAGGGAGAGGGAAAAGAACGGAGCACTATCTCCAATGCTGTAAAAAACAGCCAATAAACCACAGGGTATGCGTTCCCAAAATAAAGCTATTTAATGGGTCAAAAATCAGTTACAAAGCACACCAACGCGTTTCAGACCTTAGTGGTCCTTTATCAAGGTGAATACACAATTTCTAAAAAGAGTGTGATTTATACTTACCCCAAAGCCGCGCGGACCAGTCGCGAAGACTTCCGGGTGCGTCACGTGTCTCGGGTGCTGACCCCGCGACCTGCGACGTCATCCCGTCGGTTGCTGCAGTGGGGGTGCATAGCCGCACCAGGCGCGCGACGTCACTACGCATAGGCTCGTGTGGGGGGAGCATGGCGTCTGTGTAACTGTCCACAAGAACTGCCAGTGCTCCTCCTCCCTCCGCCTAGATGTTACAGTGCGTGTGACGTCACCACGTCGCGCGCGTGACGTAAGCACGTCACAATGCCTCCCATTGCTAGGCAACTAGGTCAACTCGGCTCTGGGGAGGCACAATTCAATAGAAACAACTTTATTAACATAGACAGTAACACTCTCCAATCAACAGTGAAAATAAAAACAAGAAAAGACAATAAAAAAATGATTAAAACATAATGGTAATTTTTTAAAAAACAACATATCATGAAGGCAATTGATCAATATATGATCAGTCCATGATTGAGTGACAACCTTGGAGAAAATAATTTCAATTCGATCTTAATGAATTTGTGTAATGTTTGTAGTGTAGGTGTCAGAAACTTTTATGGATAATAGTATGTCTTAGCATAAACAACTTAACATTACCATAATACAGGTAAGTTCTGAACCTATGAGAGAATGAGACTGAATTTAGGATTGCAAACCAGTTACATAGCGAATGATTATTTAAATACACATATAGAGATGAAATCTTTTACGGCTATATATTCTATATTGTATATGTAATTACGCTATCCAGGGTTTGTAACTAACTGAACTACATAATCTGTGCACGTGCTGCTGACAAAATTTCTAACACAAAATATGTTTGAAAGAGGGGTACTCCTCCAGTGGGCAAACAGAACTTAAGTATCGAATAGAAGAGAACCTATATCCCAGTCTGAATTTAGACCATACGGGATACGGGTTTGAAGGGTGAATATCCAGTAAAGCTCTCTTCTATTCAAAATACTTAATCTGTTGCCCCCTCTAATTGGGTTCGGCACATGCTCAATGCCCATGAAGGACATGTTGGTAGAATCGCCCATGCTACAATTACTAAAATGTTGGGATACAGGATGGTTAATATCTTTTTTTATAATCAACCTTAAGTGTTCAAGGATACGAACTTTGAGATTTCTTAATATATTGTTTGCCGCACCCGCAGCTTAACAAATACACTACATAAGTGGTATCGCAATTAATAAATGAATTTATATGATATCTTTGAACCTCATGGTTCAACTCAACTCCATCAGATGGGAAACAAATTTCATCTGGGTAAGTTTGGACATTACGTCCCTTTACACAGTTATAGCACACGATCATGGGTTGGCAGCTGTCAGGTTTTATTTACAACAATCAGATCTTTCACCAGCACAGAGCACATTTATTCTTAATGCTATTCAATTTTTACTCACTCATAATTATTTTATGTTTGATGGGGATTTCTATCTCCAAACACGTGGTACCGCTATGGGTACAAGTTTTGCCCCCTCCTACGCGAACCTATTTTTAGGTTGGTGGGAGGCGATCCATGTGTTTGGAGATAGAAATCCCTTTAGACACTTTATCACTTTTTACAGGCGTTATATTGACGACCTGATTTTTATTTGGAATGGGGATGAGCACTCTCTCACTTTATTCATTGATTATCTCAACAAAAATGAATTTAATTTAAATTTCACCTCTAATCACAATCTTTATCACATTCACTTTTTAGATTTATTACTTTCTGTTGATATGCACAAAAATATTATCACTACGGTTTATCGCAAATTAAATTCACGTAACACATTTTTGCGTGCTGACAGCTGCCACCCAAAAACGTTGATTAAAAGCATACCAAAAAGTCAACTTATTAGACTGAGAAGAATTTGTACCAATCACGATGATTTTATCAAACAATCCCAGGATCTGATGCAGAGGTTTGAAGCCAGGGGCTACCAGTTAAAGGATTTAAACAAAGCCTTTACAGAGGTTGTTAACATGGAAAGGTCCAATCTATTGGACAGGGTCCACAAGAAATCAAAAATATATCCAAACTCCCCGTTTCTTGTACTACAACACAATAACCAAGCCAATAATATCAAAGCTATAGTTAAGAAACATTGGGGGGTCTTAGCAGCAGATCCGATGTTACAATCCATTTACGAGGAAGGACCACGAATAGTGTTCAGGAAGGCCAAAACTATTGCCAACCATGTCTCTAGCAGCCTATTTGTATCCACCACGAATCCAACGGTTAAATTACCTAAGGGCAGTTATGTTTGCTCTAAATGTAAGATATGTAAACATATGAATAGCAAGACAGATTTTTGTTCTAAACAAACAGGTAAAAGATATCATATAAATTCATTTATTAATTGCGATACCACTTATGTAGTGTATTTGTTAAGCTGCGGGTGCGGCAAACAATATATAGGAAGGACTATAAGAAATCTCAAAGTTCGTATCCTTGAACACTTAAGGTTGATTATGAAAAAAAGATATTAACCATCCTGTATCCCAACATTTTAGTAATTGTAGCATGGGCGATTCTACCAACATGTCCTTCATGGGCATTGAGCATGTGCCGAACCCAATTAGAGGGGGCAACAGATTAAGTATTTTGAATAGAAGAGAGCTTTACTGGATATTCACCCTTCAAACCCGTATCCCGTATGGTCTAAATTCAGACTGGGATATAGGTTCTCTTCTATTCGATACTTAAGTTCTGTTTGCCCACTGGAGGAGTACCCCTCTTTCAAACATATTTTGTGTTAGAAATTTTGTCAGCAGCACGTGCACAGATTATGTAGTTCAGTTAGTTACAAACCCTGGATAGCGTAATTACATATACAATATAGAATATATAGCCGTAAAAGATTTCATCTCTATATGTGTATTTAAATAATCATTCGCTATGTAACTGGTTTGCAATCCTAAATTCAGTCTCATTCTCTCATAGGTTCAGAACTTACCTGTATTATGGTAATGTTAAGTTGTTTATGCTAAGACATACTATTATCCATAAAAGTTTCTGACACCTACACTACAAACATTACACAAATTCATTAAGATCGAATTGAAATTATTTTCTCCAAGGTTGTCACTCAATCATGGACTGATCATATATTGATCAATTGCCTTCATGATATGTTGTTTTTTAAAAAATTACCATTATGTTTTAATCATTTTTTTATTGTCTTTTCTTGTTTTTATTTTCACTGTTGATTGGAGAGTGTTACTGTCTATGTTAATAAAGTTGTTTCTATTGAATTGTGCCTCCCCAGAGCCGAGTTGACCTAGTTGCCTAGCAATGGGAGGCATTGTGACGTGCTTACGTCACGCGCGCGACGTGGTGACGTCACACGCACTGTAACATCTAGGCGGAGGGAGGAGGAGCACTGGCAGTTCTTGTGGACAGTTACACAGATGCCATGCTCCCCCCACACGAGCCTATGCGTAGTGACGTCGCGCGCCTGGTGCGGCTATGCACCCCCACTGCAGCAACCGACGGGATGACGTCGCAGGTCGCGGGGTCAGCACCCGAGACACGTGACGCACCCGGAAGTCTTCGCGACTGGTCCGCGCGGCTTTGGGGTAAGTATAAATCACACTCTTTTTAGAAATTGTGTATTCACCTTGATAAAGGACCACTAAGGTCTGAAACGCGTTGGTGTGCTTTGTAACTGATTTTTGACCCATTAAATAGCTTTATTTTGGGAACGCATACCCTGTGGTTTATTAGCTGTTTTTTACAGCATTGGAGATAGTGCTCCGTTCTTTTCCCTCTCCCTTTCTGTGAAGATTTCTACAACGGAGGCACATTCAACCTGGAGGTGCTGGATATCTACAAGGACTTTCTTTTCATCGTGGAATCTGCTTTCCCAAGTGAGTCCGTTCCAGCTTTGCCTCAATCAATATCCAGGGATCATAAACTGGTAACTATCCTTACCTCATTGCCTTGTGGGATAGCTGATTACCTGATCCAATAGGACATATACATATCAACAGGTTGTCTTCCAATTCATTATATATTTTTTTAAACTACACAATTGTCTTGAGAGCATCACACATTTTTTTCTTCTATGGAAATGATATTTAACAGGTCATGTCAATAGCTGTTTCATGCAAAGGGCAAATTCTAAAAACAGCCTCAGTTCAGGATTGACAGATCGTGTTAGTGTCATTTAAGTGTAAATGACACATTTTTCGCAGCCTCTCATTTAAAGAAGTGGCGAATCAGAGTTTAACTAAAAGTTAGGAACAACAGATATTATCTGTGTTTACCTTTGTATGTGGCTAAACACAGAGTAGAAAGAGCGTTTCCTTCTTCCTATTTTGGCAATAAATCACTTTCTATTCACCCTCTTGCACTGTCTAAGTTCGTGGTCCGGCGCGCTGCCAATTCTGTTCACAGAGTAGAGCTGCCAGGTGGCATAGGAAGTACATATAATATCATAGAACCTAAGTAATTAATATACCAGCCCCCGGACAGGGCCCATAGCCCAACACATTGTTACCAGTATGTTTAATACATATGCCTTTATATGTGCATATGTATAAGAATGGATATATGTGTATTTCTAGCATTATATATAGTTGCAATGATCCTATTGATATATATGTTATAAGGATTTGAATTGCTCACACACTTTTGAGATTAAGATAGTGGCTTTAGCATGGCATTGTGGTAGCATTTTAATACATGTTTTGTTCCTTTTTTGCTTAATTATGCACACTTGGTTAATCCTAGGCCATTATAAAGGATCTCTTTTCCTGATCTTATCTGTTTATTAGTATTTTATTTTTATAAATTAACATGTTCAGAGGATATCTATTTTCTGGGTATATATATATATATATATATATATATATATATATATATATATATATATATATATATATACTGTGTATGTATATACTGTGTATGTATATATATATATATATATATATATATATATATATATTATATGGCTAAATTGATTTATTTCCACATGGTTATACTATACCATTTATAAACAGATGCGATCATGATGTTTCTGTCAAGCCTGATTAGTTTTAGGCTTGTGTTTTATTTCTTTTATTAGTCACAGCTTTTGATCCTTGATTATATGATGGGTATAAATACAGGAGTGCGAAACGCGTAGAGGTCAACACTGTTGTCCATACACATCATCACGCGATGCTCCCCTCAGCTGTAGTGCTGATCAGCTATTTTTCCCCTGCTCGCGAGCAGCAGAGCGCTAGCGCATGCGCAGCTGCGATTGGATCCATCCACACGCGGCAGCAGGAAGGAAAGCAGCGAGGCGGATACTTTGTTTCTTTTCTCGCCGGGCTGGCAGCTCAGTGCGATTGCAAGACTGGGAGGTTGCCTTAGAGCAGGCCTGCACAACTCCAGTCCTCGAGAGCCACAAACAGGCCAGGTTTCCAGGATATCCCTACTTCAGCACAGCTGACTCAATTAGTGGCTCAGTATGAATGAGCCACTAATTGAGCCAGCTGTGCTGAAGTAGGGATATCCTGAAAACCTGGCCTGTTTGCGGCCCTCGAGGACTGGAGTTGTGCAGGCCTGCCTTAGAGGAACAGCTGAATCAGCTGTGTTTTCGTGGGGTTCTCCGAGGTCCGCGCGTGTTGCGAGCAGGTAGTCCAGGACTTGGCTCACCAAGTTACTATTGCATAATAACTTTTGGACTCTCAGCTCTCACCTGGACCAGTATAACTCATTTTTACCTTTTTATATGTAAGTTCATGTATATGTTGTGTGTGTTTATCAATACATATATTACTATTCACTTTTGGTGCACTGTGTCTTTGCGCTTATCAATTTTTGAAGATTCTTCTGGAATATTCAGTGTGTGATCGGAGCACCCACTTGAAACACAAGCTGCAAGGAAGTGGTCGGTACTGTAAAATCATCTTCTTTAATATCAATTCCATTACTGGTGGATTAGTTTGCCCGATTGGAATATCTCTCTCATCCCAGGCTATGTTTAAAGCAGCATGCATTGGCTTAAGGGTTTTCCATGTAATGTGGACTTGAGACAAAAGGTGGCACTGTGTGCTCATTTGCATGTCATTTCCCAGAATCCCTTGCTGCAGTGGAAACACTGTATGCTAGGTGATAATGGTGAAAAGCAGGGTTGCAGACCTGTCTAAGACATGTGAATGTGCTCACAAGTAATATATATATACAGGTAAACCCCGTTATAGCGCGGTCCTCGGGATCCACTCCGAGACCACCGCGTTAGTAACGGGGTCGCGCTAATTTAAAAAAAAAATGGCCGCCGTGCGCCTGATCGGGAGGGAGTGAGGAGGGAAGGAAGGAAGAGGTCTGCACAACATGCGGGCCGCATGCGGCCGGTCTGGCCTAACTGTGCGGCCCGCGATGACTCTGGCCGGGCGCCAGTTAATTAAATAAATAAATAAAAAAAAAGTTTTAAAAAATGGCGGCGATTCATCCTTCTCCCTCCCAGCCCCCTCCCTCTCCCTCCCAGCCCCCAGGTTTTGCGGTGCGCGGTAGCAGACTGCCGGAGAGGTCAGAGCACGCAGGGGGCGGGGCTTAGAGAGGATGTGCTGAGCTGATCTAAAAGGTAGGTGTGTGTGTGTGTGTGTGTCTGTGTGTCTGTGTGTGTGTGTGTGTGTGTGTGTGTGTGGTGTTAAAATGGCGGCTGAAGGACAAAAGATGTTAAATCCAGCAACAAAAGGGTTAACCAGCAATAGGCCAGGCAGTAAGCTGCAGGTACCCTTGGGCAGGAGAAGGGTTTAAAGGGATGCCTCAGGCAGGGCTGTGCATGACAAGTGAGATAATCCTATTATATTCATGCTGCCTTCCCATGGCGAGGGGGGGGTGGGCTGCTGACATGTGCGGGGGGGGGGGGCTGCTGACATGTGAGGGGGGGGTTGGGCTGCTGACATGTTAGGGGGGTGGGCTGCTGACATGTGAAGGGGGTGGGTGGGCTGCTGACATGTGGGGGGGGGGGTGGGCTGCTGACATGTGAGGGGGGGGGGCGTGGGCTGCTGACATCTGAGTGCTGTGAAAGCTGTGTGCTGTGAGCTGTGTAGTGAGAGTGTGTGCAGTGTGCAGTGTGTGCAGTAAGAGTGTGTGCTGTGTGCAGTGTGCAGTGTGAGCAGGGTGTGCAGTGAGTGTGTGCAGTGTGCAGTGTGTGCAGTGTGTGCAGTGAGAGTGTGTGCAGTGTGTGCTGTGTGCAGTGTGAGCAGTGTGAGCAGTGTGTGCAGTGAGAGTGTGTACAGTGAGCAGTGTGTGCAGTGAGTGTGTGCAGTGTGTGCAGTGAGAGTGTGTGCTGTGTGCAGTGTGAGCAGTGTGAGCAGTGAGAGTGTGTGCTGTGTGCAGTGTGCAGTGTGAGCAGTGAGAGTGTGTGCTGTGTGCAGTGAGCAGTGTGTGCAGTGTGAGCAGTGAGCCGTCTGTGCAGTGAGAGTGTGTGCGGTGTGCAGTGTGAGCAGTGTGAGCAGTGTGAGCAGTGAGAGTGTGTGCTGTGTGCAGTGTGAGCAGTGAGAGTGTGTGCAGTGTGCAGTGTGTGCAGTGTGAGCAGTGTGCAGTGTGTGTGCTGTGTGTGCAGTGTGTGCAGTGAGAGTGTGTGCAGTTTAAAAAAAACGGGAGCCACGGGAAAACCGCGTTATAACCGAATCGCGTTATAACGGGTCACGTTATAACGGGATTTACCTGTATATATATATATATATATAAAAACAAACATCACAGCTTGCACTCAATGTACTGGTTCATATAGACAGGTGCTAGTCTCAAATAATAGAAAAACAACATTACCATTCTCTCGTCCGGTAAAGAAAGACTGCACTCGGTTCAGTAATCATGAAAAACTGTATTGGGCATCTGAATAGAAAAGATATGTCACCCAATCCGACGTTTCGGTCCTGGAATAGGACCTTTCTCAAGGGGGTATATATATATATATATCTATATATACACACATACACACATATATACATATACACACACATACACACATATATACATATCCACACACACATATAGACATATATACATATACACACACATATACACATATATACATATACACACACATATACACATATATACATATACATACACACACATATACATACATACACACACATATACATACACACACATATACATACATACACACACATATACATACACACACATATACATATACATACACACACAGTGGTGTGAAAAAGAAAGTACACCCTCTTTGAATTCTATGGTTTTACATATCAGGACATAATTAAAAATCATCTGTTCATTAGCAGGTTTTAAAATTAGGTAAATACAACCTCAGACGAACAACAACACATGACATATTACACGTGTCATGATTTATTTAACAAATATAAAGCGAAAATGGAGAAGCCATATGTGAAAAACTAAGTATACCTTATGATTCAATAGCTTGTAGAACCACCTTTAGCAGCAATAACTTGAAGCAATCGTTTTCTGTATGACTATCAGTCTCTCACATCATTGTAGAGGAATTTTGGCCCACTCTTCTTTACAACGTTGCTTCAGTTCATTGAGGTTTGTGGGCATTTGTTTATGCACAGCTCTCTTAAGGTCCCGCCACAGCATTTCAATCGGGTTGAGGTCTGGACTGACTGGGCCATTGCAACACCTTGATTCTTTTCTTTTTCAGCCATTCTGTTGTAAATTTTCTGGTGTGTTTGGGATCATTGTCCTGTTGCATGACCCAATTTCGGCCAAGCTTTAGCCGTCGGACAGATGGACTCACATTTAACTCTAGAATACTTTGGTATACAGAGGAGTTCATGGTCGACTCAATGACTGCAAGATTCCCAGGTCCTCTGGCTGCAAAACAAGCCCAAATCATCACCCCTCCACCACCGTGCTTGACAGTTGGTATGAGGTGTTTGTGCTGAAATGCTGTGTTTGGTTTTCGCCAAACGTGGCGCTGTGCATTATGGCCAAACATCTCCACTTTGGTCTTGTCTGTCCAAAGACATTGTTCAAGTAGTCTTGTGGTTTGTTCAGATGCAACTTTGCAAACCTAAGCCGTGCTGCCATGTTCTTTTTAGAGAGAAGAGACTTTCTCCTGGCAACCCTTCCAAACAAACCATACTTGTTCAGTCTTTTTCTAATTGTACTGTCATGAACTTTAACATTTAACATGCTAACTGAGGCCTGTAGAGTCTGAGATGTAACTCTTGGGTTCTTTGCAATTTCTCTGAGCATTGCACGGTCTGACCTTGGGGGGGAATTTGCTGGGACGTCCACTCCTGGGAAGATTGACAATTGTCTTGAATGTTTTCCACTTTTGAATAATCTTTCTCACTGTAGATTGATGGACTTTAAACTGTTTGGGAATGGCCTTATAACCCTTCCCAGATTGATGGGCAGCAACAATTGCTTCTCTAAGATTATTGCTGATGTCTTTCCTCCTTGGCATTGTGTTAACACACACCTGAATGCTCCAGACCAGCAAACTGCTAAAACTTCGGCTTTTATAGAGGTGGTCACACTTGATGATGATCAATTAATCAAGGGCATTAATCAAGGGTGTACTTTGTTTTTCACACACAGCTTCTCCATTTTGGCTTTATTTTTGTTAAATAAATCATGACACAGTGTAATATGTCATGTGTTGTTGTTTATCTGAGGTTGTATTTGCCTAATTTTAAGACAGATGATTGTTATTATGTCCTGATATGTAAAACCATATAATTCAAAGAGTGTGTACTTTCTTTTTCACACAACTATATATTTATTTATTGACTGGTACTGTAACAATGTGTTCAGCTAAGGGTTATGTACAGGGGTTGGTATATTAATGACTAAATTTTATGGCATTTTATCTACTTCCTATGGCCACCTGGCAGCTCTACTCTGTATTTAGCCAGATACAGTACAAGGGTAAACACAGATAATATCTGTTGTTCCTAACTATTAGTTGAACTCTGATTCGCCACTTCTTTAAATGAGAGGCTGCGAAAAATGTGCCATTTACACTTAAATGACACTAACACGATCTGTCAATCCTGAACTGAGGCTGTTTTTAGAATTTGCCCTTTGCATGAAACAGCTATTGACATGACCTGTTAAATATAATTTCCAGTAAGACTGGAATGAGTTCCAAATTCAGACTGGTTTAAAACGGAGGTCCAAGTAATATTGAGAGATACAACATAGGAGATAAGTTCTAGTCATGGTATAGCTACACACTGCTTGTGTGGCCTCAACTATCCAAATCATGTATGTATGTATGTATGTATGTATGTATGTATGTATGTATGTATGTATGGGGGTGTTATATGTATTTTTTTTTAAATATGTATTGGGTAGGTGTGTTTTTTGTAAGTATTTGGGGGGGGGGGATGTTGTATATATTTGCGGGGCTGGAGATTTTTTTGTATGTATTTGGTGGTTGGAAGTTTTTTGCATTGGGGGTGGGAAGTTTTTTTTCGGGGGGGACCCGGGAAATCTGTCTGCGGCCCTGCGCGCAAGGACCATTGCACACACTATAAGCTCTGCCTCAAACCATGTCTCTTCTAAGTACCTGAGGAAAGAAACTAATATTATGAGACACTAATATCCCTTTCATATTTGATATGTATGATCTCCATTACTCCCAGTTTTAAATTATATAGATCAGAGCAATCAGGGATTATTCCCTTTCTGAATCTATCCACACACCAGCTCTAAACCAACCAAACGTTACCTGTGTCATGTTCAGAACAGTGAACCATCCCACTCCCTGCACTAGTGTGTGGAATGATTCTTCTATGTTGTGTGTTGTATCGATGTCATTGCGTGTCCATCACACTTCCTATTAGGGGATTTGTTAGTAAAAGTTAAGTTTTAATCACATAATCAACCCATCATCTGATTTGCGTGCTGCCTTAAAGGAGCTCATTTCTTGTCTTTGCAAGTATCCAATCTCTATTTTCATTACGCTCTTTTCTGCACCTTACTGTGACGACGGACATCCAGGCTTCAGTCCTGAGTCTCCACGAGGACGCTGACAGGAGCTCTATTAGCTTGAGGTCGGTGTGCTTTCTATCATCTAGCCCCAGACTCCTTCCCTGCTACTATACTTAGGGGTAGCTTAGAATTTCTAATTGTGAGGTTCTGTTTAGCAGTTCCTTATCCTCTGTGGATGTCACGGACCAATAGATCTATGTGATCTTTACCTGTATGTGGTGTTATACAGTATGTTCTGTCTTTTTTACATATAAAGATTTTGTGTACTAATTTCGGTTTTGTCTCTTTCCATGCGCTCCTATTTTTGTGTTTTTTTTGTGACTGAGTGTGCCCCGCTGATCACGGTAGACTGGGAGCAGCAGGGAGGACCCGTTATTAAAGGGAGGAATATCAAGGGACAGCGCGCACAATTTTCTTTCTCACCTTACCAACATTATACCAGACTGTAACAACAGCCCTCTTTTCTCACCCACCCCTTTTATCCCTGTTTTTATTTTTATTTTTTATACTATATTCTTGTTAAGTAGACGGCACATATTAGTACTCACACAAAAATATGAGTGCATCCCAGAACTCCATGTTCAAACATCCAATTGTAGCCCTGGGTAGTTTTAAGGCTATAGTTCTGCCCTCCTCCTGGCAGTGATACCTGTTAAGGGCAGGTTGCCAGGAGCAATCATGGGTTTTCCCCACACGTGCAGTGAGTCAGTGAAGGTAGTGTCATCAGGCCTTGTGTCCAATTTGAGACACAGGGGTGGTGCTTACTGGAGCTGTACTTAATGCATGGCACTTCCTGATTTAGTCAGTCCGCCTCTACAGTGAGTGGGGCAATGTTACCCGTAGCAAGCTGTCAGGGCTCTGGCAGGCTTGAGGCCCTCCCTCCGGGGAGCATGGGTTAACCATACCTCCTATCCCACCAGGGGATAAGGGAAGAGCAAGAACCACTCTTGGTGCCCTTGGCTGGGAGTGTGTTCAGGGACATCCTGAGGGTGGAGACCTTCAACTGCTGTGATCTGAGACTGCTGCTGAATTAATGAGATCAAATAAAGTATCCTGTGCTTTTATTTATACCTTCCTGGCCTGAGACTGAAGTCTATTGGGAGGAGGGGGACGAGAGTTCTTTTGCAGAGACTTCACCTCATACACCTGGGGGCTGCACAAGTGGGAGGTGCTGCACCTGTGAGTAGAATTTGGGCAAGACCCCAGAAGCCTGTCCTGTTATTCCCCTTTAACATCATGCGGAAGACCCAGGGCCCCCTGTTACCAGCAGGTATGCACCACACAGAGCCATGTAACCGGAGTAGCATTTCCCCCAGGAGACCCTATGTGAGATTGGGTGGGGGAAACAGGGTTACACAATCTTTAAAGGTTACTTTCAATTCACAATTTGAGTTTTACCTCGTGAATGAACTTTATAGTGTTGACACTTACATAATAAATGTCAGCCCAATATATTATCATGTGTATTATTGAAGTAGCTGAGCTTTAATGTTATGCCAAGATACAGCTCAAGAAGGTTTAAAGATTACTTAATGTGGAGTGTTTGGAACGATTTGTCTGTTTCTATGGTGTTCTGCGGTTGGGAATGGAATTTTAGCCTCTCCAGGTATAATGCATCTTTAAGAAGTAAGCGTTGCCTCCTTCCATCCTATTAAAATGTAAGTATGTCAATGTCATGGCATTGTGAAAAAGGTCTAAGTCTGACAAGAGAACAGGACATTTTATTTATTTATAAAATGTTTTACCAGGAAGTAATACATTGAGAGTTTCCTCTCGTTTTCATGTACAGTAGGGCACCACACATTCGGCAGGTTCGGTTCCAGGCCCTCGCAGAAAAGCGGAAATCGCCAAAAAGCGGAACATAGCTTTTTTGTGTGCAGAGCGCACAAATGCTATGTCCACCGGCGATTTCCCTTCTCTCTTCCCTCCTGCGCCATCCCAGAATGCAGCGTTCTGAGCATGTGCGGACTCGAAAGACCCTTTTGCGCATGCGTGGACTCTGTGTTCCCTTCTGTGCATGTGTGAAAAAAATGACTGAAGTCGGGAAGCAGTACCGCCGTATTGGCGAATCGCCGAGAAGCGGGGCCCTACTGTATGTCCTTGGCACAGAGTTATGATGACAGATACATGGTTACAAATACATATTTACATTAAGTGAGCAGGGTTATACATTATATACAAGACATTCCATGCACAGTAAGAGATAATATGTTATAGGCATATTTAACAGTTACAGACCAGATTAAAAAAATAGTTAGGAAGTAAAGAAGGCAGGTGAGTCACTGACTGTGCCACTGATTGAGCCACCTGTGCTGAAGCAGGGATATCCTTAAACCCTGACCTGTTGGTGGCCCTTGAGGACTGGAGTTGGCCACCCCTGCAGTAGAGCATAATAAAATAACAAATGCCCACAATCATACAATTAGAAAAATATGTATTGCAATATCACTAAACGCATCAACGTTTCGGTGCTCAAAGGGACCATCATCTGACAGAAGGACAAGAACGTAAATATGTTTTCTAAAGTTGAGGAAACAAAATGTTGTGGCTGTAATGCACAAAGCAGGGGGAAATGATATCCTACTGTAACAGGTATTTAAAACCAGAGACAGAACATGAAACACAGACAGAGCTCAGTGCTACATCCATTAACACAGATACACGGTACAGTGCCTATGGATATATAGATAGATATATAGATAGATAGATAGATAGATAGAGAGATAGATAGATAGAGAGATAGAGAGATAGAGAGATAGATAGAGATAGATAGAGATAGATAGAGATAGATAGAGATAGATAGAGATAGATAGAGATAGAGATAGATAGAGATAGATAGATAGAGATAGATAGAGATAGATAGATAGAGATAGATAGATATAGATAGAGATAGATAGAGATAGATAGAGATAGATAGGGATAGATAGAGATAGATAGAGATAGATAGAGATAGATAGAGATAGATAGAGATAGATAGAGATAGATAGATAGATAGATAGATATAGATAGATAGATATAGATAGATAGATATAGATATAGATAGATAGATAGATATAGATATAGATAGATATAGATAGATATAGATAGATATAGATAGATAGATATAGATAGATATAGATAGATATAGATAGATATAGATAGATAGATATAGATAGATAGATATAGATAGATAGATATAGATAGATAGATATAGATAGATATAGATAGATATAGATAGATAGATATAGATAGATAGATATAGATAGATATAGATAGATATAGATAGATAGATATAGATAGATAGATATAGAGATATAGATAGATAGAGAGATAGATATATAGAGATATATATATATATATATATATACAGATATAGTTTGAATAAAATGGTCTTTTAGTTTAACTCTTTGGCCAAAGTGTCGTAAGCCCTTGAGCCCCTCCAAGGCAGACCACATCTCAAGGGTCCTAACACTTAAATAAATTCTTAATAACCAGTACATTACCAGGAAGAATGATTTAAAATAAATCTGTCAAAATTAGTTGCATAGTTCTAAGTCTGATTGAAGCTCTTATTAACCTGTATAATACCAGGAAAAGCACTCTGTATTATATTTGTCGCAATCAAACTGTATGCAGGTTCCCATGAGTGTGGAGGTGAAAAGGAGTGAGCTTTTAACCATTTAAAAGTGGGAGGGAGTGAGCTTCAAACCTGGGAAGGAGGAGCCACCCTCCAAATCAGCTAGGACCAGCTGAACAGAATTGCAAAACATGCACAACCCCAATAAGCTCATTGTTCTACTGTAACAGGGACATATCCCTGTTTAAATAAAGCAGCCGTAGAGCTCTGAGAATCCAGCAGAGAGAGAGTTAATTGCAGCCACTCAATTAACTAGTCTCCACCTGGACTAATGAGAGCTCTCTAAAAAGCCTCATGTGAGACACAAGAGAGATTCATTAGCTCACATTTGGGCTGACAGAAGGAGAGTAGAGAAGCCTGCACATAGACACTGTCTTGAGCACAAAGGCTGTGCTGAGATCAAGACACCCAGAGACCTATATTTCCTGGAGACAGAGCACCCAGAAACCTGCCAGAGACTAACATGGAGGGCCACCTGCTTAAGGTACCTCCTGAGACTTTGTGGTGATAAGCTGGTAGTAGGACTATCCCTTCAGCCCTGCAGATAGGGTTTGGGGAAGTAAGCTAGCCATTACAAAGGGATAGGGGTTTGTTATTTTGTTGTTTTTGTATGTTTTGCCTGGATAAAGGAACAGGCTCAATAAAGCCAAGTACCTCTGCACACATCTCTTACAGCTACCTTATTCACTCATATACCTTATCATTGAATACCGTCATTATCTCAGTTTAAAAATGAAGAACTATATGAATCTCTACAACAGGGGTGCGCAAACTTGGGGGCGCAACCTTTTCTGGGGGGCGCGTGGGTGTGCGGCGCTTACAGAGGCCTCACGCTCTTCCCCACAACACTTAAATTAAATGCCTCTGTATATCCCTTACATTGTCTCTGGCGGCTTCTGGCGACATCACATAAAGCCGCTACGTCAGACGCCGGAGAAAAGGTATGGGGGGGGGGGGGGGGGTGCGATCAGGGGTGAGAGCAGGGGGGCACAGACAAAAATGTTTGCACCCCTGCTCACAGAATCCTCATGGTTTTTTGACAGTTTTGGCGTCACCGGGCACAGCAACGAGAAATGTGTTGCTGTGCTCTCTGGCAGCAAAGGGATTAACATAACTTGTTTCTTTCCTGGACCCTAGATAACACAAGAAACAATAGGCACCTGTCATGCTGACTTTATTCCAGGAAAGGATTTATCTCTTAGACAGATGATTTCACATTGGCATGTCCTGTTATTAACCTTTTCTTTGCTCAACTTCAAAGTAGGTCTGTTTGGCTTGGTGGTTGTTTTAAAGATTTGAGACTGGATGTGCAATATTTCTTTGTGTTAATGTTATTTTCTAGTTCATTTTCTCATATTTGCTTTACAGCGGTTAGTTGTTGTTATTCTTTATTCTTATATAGCACTGAATGTGTTGACACCTCGTTTCTGCACAGACCTGTGCTCTATTAACCTACCAGCTTTTGATTCCACTTTACGCTCCTCCCTCTCCTCTCTCAGCTCTGCTCCAGACCCTGACAACCTGGTTAAGAACTACAATTCTGCCCTGTCCTCATCTCTTGATCTAAATGCCCCTCTTTCTCTCTGTCATTCTCGCCCTTATAACCCCAAACCCTGGCTAAATTCCCACACGCGCATTCTGCATTCCTGCACTCGTTCCTCTGAACGTCTCTGGAGGAAATGTCACACTCCCGCAGACTTCCTTCACTACACATTTATGCTATCCTGTTTCAATTATGCCCTCTCTCAGGCTAAACAAACATACTTTTCTTCACTAATCAACATGCACAAGTCTAATCCACGCCGACTCTTCTCTGTCTTTGACTCCATACTCAGAGACCATCCTCAGCTGCCTCTTCTTCTTCCTCCATCTCACCTCAGGACTTTGCTGACTATTTAAAGGAAAAGGTGGAATCCATACGTCAGAACATCCCCTATGTTTCCACCTCCCACGCTACACCGCTTCCTAACTCTCCTCCTGCCTTCCTTGACTCTTTTTCCGCTATCACAGAGGAGGATGTGTCACTGTTGATCTCCTGTTCTCCCTCTACCACTTGCCCTCTTGACCCGATTCCCTCCCATCTCCTAAAACCTCTTGCTCCTGCTATAATCCCTATGCTCACACAGATTTTTAACTCCTCCCTCTACTCTGGTATCTTTCCCTCCTTCAAACATGCAACATTCATACCATTACTCAAAAACAGCCAGCTTGACCCTACCTGTCTTTCTAACTATCAGTCTGTCTCCCTGCTGCCTTTTGCCTCTAAACTCTTTGAACATCTTGTATTTACTCGCCTGCAATATTTTATCACCACCTATTCTCTCCTAGACCCTCTACAATCTGGCTTCCGCAC
Source organism: Ascaphus truei (assembly GCF_040206685.1). Taxonomy (NCBI): domain Eukaryota; kingdom Metazoa; phylum Chordata; class Amphibia; order Anura; family Ascaphidae; genus Ascaphus; species Ascaphus truei. The sequence goes on along the minus strand of NC_134488.1, from coordinate 106,003,136 downwards.
TGCTCCACTAAAACAGCCATCACTAAAATAATTAATGACCTCCATGCTGCCAAAGACAGAGATTATTACACTCTGCTCATATTATTCGATCTCTCTTCAGCATTTGATACTGTGGACCACCCTCCCCTCCGTTACATTCTCCATACTCTTGGTATTATAAACAAAGCTCTATCCTCGGTCTCCTCTTACCTCTCCCATCGTACTTTCAGTGTCTCTTCTGCTAACACCTCCTCCTCTATTGATCTCTCTGTGGGGGTACCCCAGGCTTCTGTCCAGGGACCTCTCCTCTTTTCTCTGTACGCACTCTCTCGAGGTCAGGCCTGCACAACTCGTTAAGTGAGAACGGCCGAATTGCTCAAAGGAAAACAGATTTGGGCCGCATGGGTAAAATCATCATCATCATCATCATCATCATCATCATCATCATCATCATCATCATCATCATCATCATCATCATCTCTCCTCCAGCACCCCTCATCATCTTCATATATCTCCCCAGCACCCCTCCTCATCATCATCTTCATATATCTCCCCCAGCACCCCTCATCATCTTCATATATCTCCCCCAGCACCGCTCATCATTAGCCTTTGCGAGACTCCCCATCTATTTCATACCCCCATCTCTCCCCCTCACCCACACACAATACTCTCCCTCCACAAACAACACACAATACCCCCCTGCACACCACACATCCCTCTCCCCCCCGCACCTCACATCAACCCCCCCGCACCTCACATAAACCCCCCCGTACCTCACATCAACCCCCCTGCACCTCACATCAACCCCCCCTGCACCTCACATCAACCCCCCCTGCACCTCACATCAACCCCCCCTGCACCTCACATCAACCCCCCCTGCACCTCACATCAACCCCCCTGCACCTCACATCAAGCCCCCTGCACCACACATCAAGCCCCCTGTACCACACATCAAGCCCCCCATGTACCTCAAATAACCCCCCCCCCTGTACCTCAAATACCCCCCCCCCCATGTACCTCAAATAACCCGCGGGCCTGCTCTAGGTGACCTAATCACATCTCTTGGGTTCAAATATCACCTCAATGCTGATGACACACACTTTTACTTTTCAACCCCTGACCTTACACCTTCTGTACAGACCAAAGTTTCTGAATGTCTCCCTGCGATATCATCCTGGATGGCCCTCCGCCAACTTAAACTCAACATGTCAAAAACAGAGCTCCTCATATTTCATCCCAAAACTGGCCCCACCACACACTTCCACATTACTGTTGGAAGTTCTGTCATACACCCACTAGCACATGCACACTGCCTAAGGGTCACACTCGACTCCTCTTTCACATTCTCCTCTCACATTCTAAATGTATGTAGCCCTTTTTCTGAACCCTCCCAAAGAGACTACTGGTCACTGTACACAACCTGTGGCTCCAGGAGATCTGAGCCTCCGCTAGCTGGGAGCCTGGGGTAACACTTATAGCGCAGCGCCTCCACTTACCCAGGATCCCCGTGACGTGAGATTGCCCTGGGCAAGAAATACAATAACACACATATGAATGCAACCAGTTTTACTGTAATAATGCACGGTAACCTTATCACTCTATAATGCAACGTAGCAATAACACATAACATATACACTTATACTCTAACGCTCGTATAACCTTAGTGGCTCGGCCACTCATCAGGAGAAACGTCTCCGTCCCCTCACCGCGTGCCCCACACACCGTGTCCATGTATAGTACTATTGGTATAGGCTCAGTTCTTTAGCCACTCGCTCAGTGTCCTTAAAGAGTTACGCCTAAGGCGGGATCAGCGCCTGTTGACCGGTGTTGGTGCACTTGATGTAATAATACCTTACGGTCACAGCGGTGACCGGCAACAACTTCACAAAGGGTCAGACGCCTCCAACACGTAGCCTCCGGATATCACGGTGTCCAGCCGTCTGGTCCCAGATGACTGCAACCGCCACAACTCTGTGCTTTGTCCCTAACTGGTACTCAGTTAGGGTGATGCTCGCTACCACTATAGGCCGTCCCTGCAGCACAGCAACCTATGGTGACTTCAGGGAATACTCCTAGGGCCTGCAGGGTAGAACTGTCCTATGCAGGCGGGTCACTGACCCCCTGCACCAACACTACCTCTCCCTTCACCTCCCGGATCCCCTCTCACTAACTTCACCCTAATACCTGCAGTAACCCACTGCACTCACACTGTACCTGTAGCAACCCACTGCACTAACTGTACCTGCAGCAACCCACTGCACTCACACTCTGCCTGCAGCTGCACTGCACTCAGCCCTGTGTCCTTCTTGTCAGCGCTCACAGTACTGACAGCCGTGACACTGACAAGACTGCACACACACTACCTAAGGGCAGGGTCTGTGACGATGGGGAGGATTTGGCCCGGGATTAAAGGGGTTACACCCCAATTGGCCACCCTCTACCCTCACCTGGGAAGCAAGGGGTTAACTGGACTGAGGTCCAGTAATGTGTTTTTACCTCGCTTCAATATCCAAATGCTTATTCCCCTGTGTAACTGTATTGTGTTATCCTAGTGTTTGCACCCACACATACACTAGGGTTGCTGCGGGAGGGAAAGGGTTAATGTTAAAACAGTGATTCTAGCCCTTTGTTTAAATTACCCTCAAAGATGCCTGCCTACTAAATGCAAATGGTCAGGAGAGCGACCAAATGGTTAGGAAGCTGGAGTGGGTTGTGAGCGTTATAACTCACACTTACAAACGCCTCTGATTCAGGAGGTCTGGGGCATTGGGTGTGAAATCTAACACCAGGTGACAAATGTCCACTACCCAGGGGTCCCTGCTTCAAAGAGATTTATTGATTGGGGCCAGGGGTGCGGTTACCCAAGGAGAGATCAGAATGAGTGACCTTATTAAATATAAGAATATTATGAGATGTCCTCGGCTGAACATGCTAAGAGTTACATATGTGTATTCGTGGGACCAAGCCCCAACTAACGAATACAGACACCTGAGGTTTAGCCGGTTCGAAGAGACATATATTAATATCTCTCTTGATTTTAGTATTACACGGTAATATTTAGTCTCATTGGGAGCGTCATGCGTGACGGAATGTATTAATATGTCTCGCGTGCCAGTACGTAATACTAAACTGAAGTTATGAAGTTATTTACAGTGTATATGGGATTTTGAATCTGTTCTGAAAACGGCAGACTCCTTCTGTTATGGTAATGAGCAGGAAGGACATCCTGCTAGAATTTACATAGCCTGGTGATCAAAGGCTAAATTGCCTAATTGTTTATGCTGGGCCCAGGAACTGACTAGTTTAAGTGTGATACTTCACACCAAACAATGGAAGCCCAAAATCTGCTTCAAAGATTTTTTCTAGCCTTTTCGGCATCTAGGGTTAAGAGATGAGTTTGACATGGTATTTAAGTCAGAGTCAACCCTTACTCAAATGTCCTCATGTCCTCATGTCTTCATGCAAAGCCTTCATGCCAGAGGTCTTTCATGTCTTTCGTGTCTTGGGATTATGAAGATTGCTGTATGAACTGCCAGTCCAGATGTGACTGTTTCATCATTCCATCTTAAGTGAGTGTCCATATTTTGCCTTTTATTTGTATATCTTGTGTGTTCACCTTTATCAAGGAATAAATTATATTTTATCATATCTAAGTCTCGTACCAGTTCAACCCAGTTATATATATATTTTTTTGGTGTATTATTAATAGCCTGTCACAAAGCTCCCGTCACAGGGTCCCTAACCTAGGGGCCGTACCTCAGTACCTACCCACAACCCTAACAGGGATTGGGGCCTGCCTGGGACTTGGGGATCTACCTTACCTGGTGTAGGAGCCACTTGCTCCCTACACCCTGCCTCCCCCTTCCTGCTCCCAGCTTCAACTGCCAAATGTGGTCCCTGCAACATTGTAGCCTTCCTCCACTGGAGAAGCTGCAAAACCCTATTTGCTGCCTGGCTGCACGTGATGTGGGTGAAAGGGCAATCCCCAGAGACTGCTGGGAATTGTAGTCCACTCCGGACCTCTTTAGCATTGGGACCACGTGCGCTACCCTTACTGTGCCTGCGCGACCAATGCGCACACTCGCACAACCTGCCATGGCGGCCCCCGCTAGCCGGGTACGCCGCAGAGATTCCGTGGACTCGGAGCGCTCCCTGCTCCGGCCCCCACCTTTGCGTTGTGCCGGCGGGTCCGTCGCTGCCTCCGGCGGCACCCGCGATCGCTCGGCACGCTACAGAGGGGGTCTCTGGAGGCAAAATAAGACCCGGGCTACACGTATCTAAAACCTGTTGCTTTTTCCTCCGCAATATTACAAAGATACGCCTCTGTTGCTCCACTGCTAAAACTCTGACACAGGCCCTCATTCTCTCCCGTCTTGATTTCTGTAACCTCATGCTGTCCAGCCTTCCTGCCTCTCACCTGTCTTCCCTACAATCTATCCTAAACACTGCTGCTAGAATCACACTACTCTTTCCTAAATCTGTCTCAGCGTCTCTCCTGCTGAAAGCCCTATCCTGGTTTCCAATCAAATCACGCATCTCACACTCAATTTTCCTCCTCACTTTTAAAGCTTTACACTCTTCTGCCTCTCCTTACATCTCAGCCCTAATTTCTCGCTATGCACCATCCCGACTCTTGCGTTCCGCTCAAGGATGTCTTCTCTCTACCGCCTTTGTATCTAAAGCCCTCTCCCACCTTAAACCTTTCTCACTGACTGCCCCACACATCTGGAATGCCCTTCCCCTCAATACCCGATTAGCACCCTCTCTATCCACCGTTAAGACCCACCTTAAAACACACCTGCTTAACGAAGCATATGAGAAGCTCTGTGGCTAATACTATACACCTGATAATAAAGCTTGGCCCCTTGCAGACGCACTTACCAGAACGCCCTCCTACTGTCTCTGTACGTTCTTCCTACCTACCAATTAGATTGTAGGCTCTTCGGAGCAGGGACTCCTCTTCCTAAATTTAAATTTTTATGTCTGAAGCACTTATTCCCATGTTCTGTTATTTGTATTATTTTTTATGTATATGATTGTCACGTGTATTACTACTGTAAAGCGCTATATATTAATGGCGCTATGTAAATGGCGCACTTTCCCCCACCCCCTGGGAGATATGGCGGCTACTGTGTGTGTGTTACCTGTGGCTCACAGGAGGCCTGAACCTCCGCTGCTGGGAGCCTGGGGTGTACCTGATCCGTCTGGTGACAGCGCCTCCACCTGCGTGGGATTCTAACAGTGTGGGATAACCCCGTGCAGGACACCATATAAGTAATACACACAGATAGGGTATAACAAGTTTACTGAACACTTAAGAATAATAATGATAATAACAGAACCACTCAGGCCTCGCAGGGCCGTACCCCCACACCGTGTCCCCAACACCGTGTCCACACCCTGGTGGGGTTTACCCCAAAGTACTGAGGGGCCCTTAGGCACCCAACCACCCTGGTGTTCACACAGTCAACCCACCCAAAGTGTATGTGTGACAGCGCTGCCCACACCCGCTTGTTACTGTTGGTGCACTTGTAGAATGGTGATATATCTGCCGGGTGCTCCAACACCTGGTAACGCCAACTGAAGATAAGGGATCCGCTGATCCAGCCACATTGTCCGCGATGGCGTCCACCTCCATGTGGGGTGGTATCCGATTGGAGTGTCCTACCATGAAGATAGTCTCTGTGCCTTTCGGTGGTGGTCTGGTCCCAGACCACAGGCCGCAAGTGCTGCGCGGCGTTCTGTTGTGTCCCTGACACTAATGATGCTAAGCGGGGCAGTGTCCCTTTTTAAGGGGCCTGTCCCTATAGCAGCCACAAGCTATGTGGGAGTCGTGGCGTAGCTGGGGCCTAACAGGGGGTCTCTGGCCTAGTGCAAGGGCCTACTGAGACGCTGCATCTACACCCTTACCCTCTGATGTCCCAGCTCCGACTGGGGTGGGATCCGGCCGCGCAATTGGCTGCTGCAGCCCATGTGCTTCTTGCCCCTGTGCATTGTGGAGCGTGTAGTCCCCGACTCGCTCGTCTGCCGCAACCTCCCCAGCCAGCCATGCTCCTCCCTGCTGCATCGGAGGTAAGGGAAAGCCCGGGGGAGCCCAGAGGGAGACCTGGCTACACATACAACTGTAGAAAATAAAATACACATTTGTTAAACTACAAAAAAAAAAAACAATAGGTGTACTTATGATTAATGCTGTGTAATTGATGACAAACAGGTACAATAGGATTTAGTCATGCATGTAATAGTATGTAATTGTATATAATCAAATAGAGGCAGTTTGCGGAGTATTTTTGTTATGTTAGGGTTTTCTAACATTGTCAAAGTACTTATTAAGCAGAAACAAACAGCTTCATTTAAATACTGTTAGTGACCTGCAGTTACATTAAGCTAACAATGATGTTGCCTAAGATATAACCGGAGGCATACAAGTTTCCATTCTGCGCTACTGCATGGCAGGAAATACTTGCAAGGTAGGATTCCTCTGCTGAAAAGAACACTTGCTAATCAGAGTAAATTATGTCCTGTATCCAAACCAGAATGATATTGTTGAAGAATGTGATACTCTATATATCCTGCTATATAGTCAATGTGAAATAATAATAATAGCATGTTCTTGTATAGCGCTGCTAGTTTTACGTTGCGCTTTACAGAGACATTTTGCAGGCACAGGTCCCTGACCCGTGGAGCATACAATCTATGGTTTTTGGTGCCTGAGGCACAGGGAGATAAAGTGACTTGCCCAAGGTCACAAGGAGCCGACACCAGGAATTGAACCATGTTCCCCTGCTTCAAACTCTTAGTGCCAGCCAGTGTCTTTACTCACTGAGCCACTCCTTTCAAATTCCGCAGATGTATATTAAACATGAATGTAAAATAAAGTTACCCTGGCTCTATAAACCCATTACAACAAGCTGGTTTATGCGGTTAAATAATAATGTTCCTTTGCATTTTTCCTAATTCTTCCTAATGTATTGTATTGAATGTCTTAATTTATATAGCGCCATTAATGTACATAGCGCTTCACAATGGTAATACATGTGGTAATCAAATAAATAACAGATAGTATAAATAACAGGTCATGGGAATAAGTGCTACAGGCATAAAAGTAACATTAAGGAAGAGGAGTCCCTGCCCCGAGGAGCTTACAGTCTAATTGGTAGGTAGGGAGAACGTACAGAGACAGTAGGAGGGAGTTCTGGTAAGTGCGTCTGCAGGGGGCCAAGTGTCACGGGAGACTCCTGTGGCGGGTAGGATCTCGGTGGCTGGAACAGCACGAGCGTAGTAGGGGTCACAAGCAGGGGTCCGAGGCAGGCGGCAGGCAGCGAAGTCAGGTACAAGCAGAGGTCGGCAACGAGGAGACTGGAACAGGACAGGCGGGGCAGGACAGGTCCGGGAGCAGGGACTGAGAACGGGGAGCAGGGACTGAGAACGGGGAGCAGGGACTGAGACCGGGGAGCAGGGACTGAGACCGGGGAGCAGGGACTGAAACCGGGGAGCAGGGACTGAGACCGGGGAGCAGAGACTGAGACCGGGGAGCAAGGAACAAACAGGGACAAGCCAGATTACTAGCAGGGGCCTTTACTGTGAACAGACTCAAATACTGGTACAGGTACAGGAACAGATCAGGAATCAAAGACAAAGGCATGTGCAAGGAGTCTGACTTGAAGCAAAGGCAATTGAACAAACCAGGAAGCAGAAGCTATAAAGGGCAGAGACAGGAGCAACAAGAAGACAGACAGGCAGACAGAGGAACCCAGAGGAAACAGAAGACAGCAGCACACCCAGTGGACAAAGAAGAACTATGGCTAGGCAGGAGGTCTAGGAGACCCTGACATTACTCCCCCCTCTCAAGAGCGTTCTCCGGACGATCCTCCAGGCTCTTCCCGGAGGCCTTGATGAAAAGTGGACTCAAGGTGACCCACCTCTGGTGGTTTGTCAGCGGGCAGAGAGTACTCCACAGGTACAGACTGAAAAAGTCCATCAGAAAGCCGACAGAGGAATTCAATTCTCTCTCGGAACAGTTGAATGTCAGGATGCATCAACCCAAACGCCAGAGAATCTGTGAGCAGTAAGCTTGACTTTGCAGAGTAGGTCACAGGCTCAGCAGAGGACACATCAGATATTCGTAGATAAACGGAAGAACGTGCGCTTGTCTTCACAGCAGGAGCAGAGGAGCCAGTAGATCCTCCTGACAACCCTCCAGGTTTAGCAAGGTGTCCCTGATGGAAGGCCGACTCACGATGGCCTTCGGACAACACTCCATGTTTTGCAGGAACATAGGGATCAGCAACAACTCCGGACAACCCTCCAGGCTCTTCAGGGAAATCTTGATGGAAGGCCAACTTAATGTGTACATCAAGTGCTGATGGGAAATCTGTGAGAGGTGCATTTATCCTCATCACAAGAGCGTTGGCATCAGCATCAAGAATATTAGGCATAGCAAGGAACTTCACCAGGGATCCGTCTAACGTCATAGCAGTGGCATCGGGAACAGATACATCAGGCTCATCACATGCGGCAGAGGGGACATATTCACTTTCCATGGTCTCTTTTTGTGACCAATATATCTCTTTTAGTTTTGGAATCTGGAACTTCCCAATGGATACGTTCAACTCCATTGCAGAGGCATGGACATCAGGAATGTGGGCATCAAGGACGGGTGCAGACTTTTCACATGGGTAAGTGGGAACATAGAATTCACGCTCCATGGTCTCCTTTTGTGACTGCCGTTTCGTGGTATCACCTAAATTCTCATTAAGACCAGCTATTTGATTTTTTAGCTTTTGAAGCTGTCTTTCTGCACTTCTTTTCCCACTCAATGCAGTTGTTAGTTCGGCTTCTTTGGAGTTGAGTCGCGACTCCATATCTCCCAGCTGACTCAGAGTAAAGCTTAAATATGTTTCATCTTCTTCATTTCTGATCTGCAGCTGCCGGTACTCCTCCCGGGCATTGTCCAGCTCCAGCTGGACCTTATCAGGGGCTGTGTGGTCCAATAATTTGCAGGCATCGGCCATTTTGACCTCATAGCACTGTGTCAGGCCAGCCACTTGACAAACGGACACCTTCTCTCTCTCCTCCTTTTTGGCAAGCTGTGTCTTGAGCTCAGCGATCTGCGCCTGTAGCGCTGTGAGCTGCTGAGCTGTGTGTTCAGCTGATAGCTTTAGCTCTTCCTCCAGCGAGGCTCTGGTTATGCTCAGTGTGGCCTTCAGCTCCTCATGCTGTTCTTTGGGGACACACTGGGTACTCAAATAATCTTGCAGCATCTTTATTTTGTAGGCAGTCTGGAAACTTTCTTCCTGCAGAACTCGCTGCTTTTCTTCAGCATTCACCCATCTCTCCTTGGTGTCCTGCAGATGTGTACGCAGTTCTTGCAGCTGACTCTGCAGCATATTTTCTGCTTGTGTGCGCCGCTCCAGGGAGACACGTTCTTCTTGCAGCACTCTCTCTGCATTCTGCAGTGCTGTCTGCACGTCTAACTTTTCCTGGGCCAACTGTTTCTTCTCCTCTCCTAATTCATGGAGTTTCTTATCTCCTTCACTGACTTGGACATAGAGATTCTTGCACTCCTGGGTTACCATTTCAAAACTGCTATTTAACCCTTCGAAGATCTCTCTCAAAGAACGTAGTTCTGTGTTGAAGTGGCAATTCTTCTCTTCAGAGGCTTCCAGTTTTGCGCCAACTTGAGCCATGAAAGTCTGGTACTGGGCATTATCAGCATAGGCCTTCTGCAGCTTGCTTGAAAGGATCACCCTGTCCCTCTCCAACTGCTCTTTTTCTTTCTCCTGGAGAACACACTTACAGTAGCAATTGCTGAAGATAGACAGCTTTGTAGTGCAGCCTTGGCTTCTTGCTCCTTATCTAAACGTCCATAAAGACAATCAATCGCTTTCTGTGCAGCTTGAAGCGTCTGAGTTAGGGCATCTTTCTTTTCTTCCACTATTCTTGGGATACGTCTGTGAGTTGCTTTAAGCTGCAGTATATCTCTTTAATTAAATGCAGACTCTGGGGTTAAATTTTCATTCTTAATTTCTTCTGCAACTTCCACAGTAATGCCTCCCTTCTTTTTCTTCTTCTTCCTTGCTTTGAGAAGTTCTGAAGAATCAGTGGTACTGTGTTCACATTTACTGCTCAAGACTGTTTGAGTAGGAGCCATAATTTCAGACATGGGGAAACCACACTTCCCAAGAAACCAGTAAAGAGGAAATGTGTTTTTAAAACAGAAGCATTAGAATGAACAACAGGAATATTAGACACAGAGAGACACAAGATGGAAGAGCTGACCTTTTGAGACTTTAGCATCAGTCACGGAGATTTATAAATGCAAGGAAAAAACATAGACAGAGAAACCCTGCAGTTTAAAACTGAAACTTTAGAAATCAGGCATAGAAATATCATAGACAGCAGGAAACTACTACAGAGAAAACTTGCAGTTAGATCTGAAACTTTTGACATCAGACATAGGAATATCAGACAGAACCTTGCAGTTAAAATCTGAAACTTTTGACATCAGACATAGGAATATCAGACAGAACCTTGCAGTTAAATCTGAAACTTTAGATATCAGGCGTAGGGATATCATACAGAAAAACATGCAGTTAAATCTGAAACCTTAGATATCAGGCATAGAAATATCATAGACAGCAGGAAACTAATACAGAGAAAACTTGCAGTTAGATCTGAAACTTTTGACAACGGACATAGGAATATCAGACAGAGAACCCTGCAGTTAAATCTGAAACCTTTGATATCAGGCGTAGGGATATCATATGTTGCAGAGAAACAACTTTAGGGGAACTGGCAGGTAAACCTGAAACCTTAGAATCAATCATATGAAAAACTACAGATTGCAGGAAAAATCACAATATGCAGTAACAAAATAATAGAAGCACTCTTGTCTTTTGAAATGGGAACCCTGTGAACAGCAGTGGTCCAACCAGTGATGCAGAGACAAGCCTTATCCAGGGAATGAAAAGTCAGAGTCTAAAAGGTGGCAACAGGTACTGCAAGGGTTAACCCAGGCACTGCACAAAAGAAAAATCTCAAAGAAAGGTGCACTAGTCTCTGCAGCAACAGTTCTAGTCTCAGCAAAAATGTTTTTTCGTTATGAATGCAATAATTCTTGCAGAACACTAAGCAGCAAAAAAAAACTTTCCCAACTGGGATTTCCAAAAAAGAAACGAAAGTACTTATCTTCAACCATGCGGATGTGGTCTGCTGCAGCAGGCAGGAAAGGGTGCAGGCAGAAGAAGAATCTGTTCCAGCGAGATCCAGAAGTGGCCTTTGCTTTCTGTCACGGGAGACTCGTGTGGCGGGTAGGATCTCGGTGGCCGGAACAGCACGATCGTAGTAGGGGTCACAAGCAGGGGTCCGAGGCAGGCGGCAGGCAGCGAAGTCAGGTACAAGCAGAGGTCGGCAACGAGGAGACTGGAACAGGACAGGCGGGGCAGGACAGGTCCGGGAGCAGGGACTGAGAATGGGGAGCAGGTACTGAGACCGGGGAGCAGGGACTGAGACCGGGGAGCAGGGACTGAGACTGGGGAGCAGGGACTGAGACCGGGGAGCAGAGACTGAGACCGGGGAGCAAGGAACAAACAGGGACAAGCCAAAGAAGAACTATGGCTAGGCAGGAGGCCTAGGAGACCCTGACACCAAGCTTTATGTATCATGTGTTCAGTATTATTCCCAGTGCTATTCATATGCTTCTTTAAGCAAGTGTGTCTTAAGGTGGGTCTTAAAGGTGGATAGAGAGGGTGCTAGTCAGGTACTGAGGGGAAGGGCATTCCAGAGGTGTGGGGCAGTCAGTGAAAAAGGTTTAAGGCGGGAGAGGGCTTTAGATACAAAGGGGGTAGAGAGAAGACATCCTTGAGAAGAACGCAAGAGTCTGGATGGTGCATAACAAGAAATTAGGGCTGAGATGTAAGGAGGGGCAGAAGAGTGTAAAGCTTTAAAAGTGAGGAGAAGAATGGAGTGTGAGATGCGGAATTTGATCGGAAGCCAGGAGAGTGATTTCATGAGTGGAGATGCTGAGACAGATCTAGGAAAGAGTAGAGTGATTCTGGCAGCAGCGTTTAGGATAGATTGCAGGGGAGACAGGTGAGAGGCAGGAAGGCCGGACAGCAGGAGGTTACAGTAATCAAGACGGGAGAGAATGAGTGCCCGAGTCAGAGTTTTAGCATTCGAGCAACAGAGGAAAGGGCGTATCTTTGTTATATTGCGGAGGAAAAAGCGACAGGTTTTAGATATGTTTTGAAAGTGAGGGGCAAATGTGAGAGGGGAGTCGAGTGTGACCCCTAGGCAGCGTGCTTGGGCTACTGGTGAATGATCGTAGTTCCAACAGTAATGTGGAAGGAGGTAGTAGGGCCAGGTTTGGGAGGAAGTATGAGGAGCTCTGTTTTAGCCATGTTGAGTTTAAGGCGGCGGAGGGCCATCCAGGATGATATAGCAGAGAGACATTCAGAAACTTTGGTTTGTACAGCAGGTGTAAGCTCAGGTGTTGAAAAGTACAGTTGTGTGTCGTCAGCATAGAGGTGATATTTAAACCCAAAAGATGTTATTAGGTCACCTAGAGAGAGTGTGTACAGAGAAAAGAGAAGAGATCCCAGTACAGAGCCCTGGGGTACCCCAACAGAGAGATCAATAGAGGAGGAGGAGGTGTTAGCAGAAGAGACACTGAAAGTACGATGGGAGAGGTAGTATGAGATCCAGGGTAGAGCTTTGTTCCGAATACCAAGAGTATAGTGAATGTGAAGGAGAAGAGGGTGGTCCACGGTGTCAAATGCTGCAGAGAGGTCTAGTAATATGAGCAGAGTGTAATGACCTCTGTCTTTGGCAGCATGGAGGTCATCAGTTATTTTAGTGAGGGCTGTTTCCGTGGAGAGAGCAGTGCAGAAGCCAGATTGTAGAGGGTCTAGGAGAGAATAGGTGTTGAGAAAATGGAGCAAGCGAGAGAATACAAGACGTTCAAGGAGTTTAGAGGCAAAAGGCAGGAGGGAGACAGGTCGATAGTTAGAAAGACAAGTAGGGTCAAGCTTGCTGTTTTTGAGTAGTGGTATAACTGTTGCATGTTTGAAGGAGGATGGAAAGGTTCCATAGCAGAGGGGGGAGTTAAAAATGTGTGTGAGCATAGGGATTATAGTAGGACCAAGAGGTTTTAGGAGATGGGAGGGAATGGGGTCAAGAAAGGAAGTGGTAGAGGGAGAAGAGGTGATCAACAGCGACACATCCGCCTCTGAGACAGTGGAAAGAGAGTCAAGGAAGGCAGGAGGAGAGTTAGGAAGAGGTGTAGGATGGGAGGAAGAAACAGAGGGGATGTTCTGATGTATGGATTCCACCTTTTCCTTAAAATAGTCAGCAAAGTCCTGAGCGGAGATGGAGGAAGGAGAGGCAGGTGAGGGTGGTTTGAGTAGAGCATCAAAAACAGAGAACAGTCGACGTGGGTTAGACTTGTGCATTTTAATTAGTGAAGGAAAGTAGGCTTGTTTAGCTTGCGAGAGAGCAGAGTTGAAACAGGATAGCATACATTTGTAGTAAATTAATGTCTCAGATTGTAGTTTCCCCCTTAACCCATATGCATTGCTGACTCTAAAATGCCTGAATAATAGTAGTGTTGTTGGCTAATTCTTCTGATCTTCATTCCATCCATTGACTAAATCGTTCTGGGGCCTTTTTTTTTGCAAGAGCTATTAGTGTAATGGGTTTCCAGCCTAACTCATAAAGAAAACTCTTTACTTTTAGCTGTTGGCATTTTATTTCACAAATACCCCCAACGTGATGTCCTGAACTTATTTTAACAGAAATATTGGTGAATAAGAGTCTGTTTGAGCCATTTTGGGCTCAAAACAGTCTGATCGGCCACTTCGACATTACTAACGACCTCCTTAGCGTTACTGTATGCGTTTACAGAGATTTACACAGGATGCTTTGCTACAGTACTTTCTATCAGTTCCCATTTGTATGCATGCTAATATATCCTTGTATCTCTTGCCTTTATAACATTAAAGGTGGCGGGCCTAGTCAATTTCTAGATATGGTATGTCTGCCCTATTTATTGACATATCTGTTGTTTATCGTGTCATTAGTTTAATCAGTAAACATGGTTACATGTGCAAATACCATTATTGTATTTTGTACAGCAACCTTTATCAAGAGTCTTTTCAAAGAAGATAATTACCCTGATCCAATTTTAGCTTTCTCATAGCATCTGTTAGGTAGATAAGTAGATGTGGCTTACCTAGATTTTAGTAAGGCATAGAAGACGGACAAACAAGTTCCACCTGCTAAGGTGCTAGAATGGATAAGATATTGATTAAAGGATAGGGGACAGAGAGTTGTGCTAATTAGGGAGTACTGTACATTCAGAGGAGGGAAAGGTGACCAGTGGAGTATCCCAGGGATCTCTACTAGGACCAGTGCTCTTTTAATACTTTTATTAGTGACATTTCAAATGGTTTGGCGGGGAGAGTATGCCTTTTTTGCAGATGACACAAAGATCTACAATGGAGTTGACACCCCTGGAAGGGGGGATTTAGCTACATTGGAGGAATACTTAACTATAATTTAATGCCAAGAAGTGCAAAATAATGCACGTGCGTGACAAAAATCCAAAGGCAGAATACAGGATTAATGTCACTATAATGTCAACTAGTGTAGAGGAAAGGGGCCTGGGAGTCATTAGTACAGCAGACCAAAAAGTAGGCAGCAAAGCTGTGCAGAAAGCCAGCAGGAGGTTAGGCAGTATAGGAAGAGTATTAGGTGCAGAAAGATGGTGGTGATGTTACTGTATAGATTATTGGTGAGACCGCACCTAGAATACTGTGCTTAGTTCTGGAGACCATGGGGCCTATGCACTAAGCATTCATAAAATAATCGCCGTTTTTGTGAGCGTTGCTATCACGGTATTCAGAAAGCCTCGATTACCTGTGATAGCAAAATTCCCAAAACGGCCGAGTAGCCGGCGGCGTGAAGATCGCCTCTCTCTTTAAAGGACTTACCCGGCGAGTTCTTTCGGCTGCAGAGAGAGCTGCTCAGAGAGAGCCGCCTCTCCCCGCACAAATCTCGCCCGAAATTTATGTTTTTTAATATACATTTTATTACTAGTGTAGATGAGCAGGGTGTCTCCGGAGCAGAACCGTGTTGATTTCAGGTCCGGGGACCCCCTGCTTCCCGAGATAGAAGCCCGGTTATGGGGTGCCGGTATCTCCTATGCATTTTATTTCCACTGTCACGTGACACAGGACATTTAAATGCATGGGAGGTACCGGCACCCAATAACGGGTCCTGTATCTCGGGAAGCAGGGGTCCCCGGATCTCAAATCAACAAGGTTCGGCTCCGGAGACCCCCTGCTACAATACACTAGTAATAAAACCCAAATAAAAAATTTAATAAATTCGTTACCATAGCAGCTATCTGCTATTGTAATGAATCTACTTTAATGTAATTTTTATTAATAGTGTGCGTGAGCAGGGGGTCTCCTGAGCTGAAGCACTACTGTGCCTGTAACTCGGGAAGCAGGGGGTCCCTGAGGCTGAAATCAATGCGGTTCATCTCAGGAGACCCCCTGCTCCCGCACACTAATAATAAAAATTACATTAAAGCAGATTCATTACCATAGTGGATAGCCGCTAAGGCAATGAAGGGATTAAGGAACAACAGCAGCTTTATTGGGGGCAGATGGGGTGAGTGAAGCGGGTACTTGGCCCCTCATCCACCCCTCTGCCCCCAATAAACATTACAATATGTACTAACCACCAATACGCCTTCATTGCTTAGGAAATGGAGAAGCCACACAGAAAAAGCGCTGATTTGCTAAGCAATAACAATATATACAATATATACGATACTGCATACAGTAAGCATCCCTTAAGGTTGGAGGAAAAGAGATTTCACCAGCAACAAAGGAAAACGTTCTTTACAGGAAGGGCAGTTACAATGTGGAATCATTACCCATGGAGACTGTGATGGCAGAAACAATAGTTCAAAAACAGGTTGTACATCTTTTTAGAAAGGGAAAATATACAGAGATAAACCAAATAATGAAACATGGGAAGGATGTTGATTCAGAGAGAAATCTGATTACGATTATTGGAGGCATGACGGAATGTATTTTTCCCTTATGAGACAGCTTTGGATGATATCTCACTGGGGTTTTCGTTTGCCTTCCTCTGAATCAAAACACTGTAAAATACAAATACAGGATAAGTAACTTTAAGCATACAGGTAGGTTGAATTTGATAGACATATGTCTTTTTTCAACATCATCTACTATGAAACTATGTAACTCATTCCAGATTTTCATGTGTTTTTCTCTTTCTCTTTTTTTCCTTTTCGGTTAGCTACACATAAGACCACACCATGTCTAACAAGAGATATTTTTAAATTAGTGTATTCGTTTCATGTTTATTTGATTTCCTTCTAGAATTTAGAATGTGCATATATCAATCTGTTCTGGTAAATAAGAGGTGATTGTATTACATGTGTTATATAGGTACATATTCACAAAATGAAAGTCAATGAAATGTATAACAATTTTGTTCTGGTGATATAATAGGTAATTGTAGTAAATGTAGATTAGAATATATGTATATGTATACAGAACGGAAGAAAGAATTAGGTGCACTCACTGGATTTATGTAACTGCCTCAGGTGCACATAGATCATCCCCCGCTGGGGAGACCTATAATATAGAACAAATCCTCCTAAAACAGGAAGCAGCCGGCACTGCACTGGTCTTCATGCAAAAAAATTTGTCATCTTGGCAAAGGTCAGTGTGTTTGACCGAAGCGTTGATCTCTGTGGATTAAAATTCTTTTTTTCTTGAAGACCTCTGGAGTGCCGGCTCCTTCTTGTTTTAGGAGGATGGGTCTTATGTATACAGAACGACAGTTTATTAAAAATAGTTTATATATTTACATCGTATTAGAATAGGTTTTTTTAATATGATTCTTTCAGTCAACAATAGGTAATTATACTAAATGTACTATTAATACTGGTATATAGATTTCTGGTGAACTACATCTAATGTGCCAAATACTGTGATGACAACATACACAGATTTACAGTGTAATATAAATCAATGGATTAAGTAAATTGTGTTTAATAATCGGCTTGTTATAATTAATTCATAGTGAAGGACATTATCTTACTTGGTCGAAGACAGCATTGACTACTAGGTTTATATATCTGTGTCAGAAATGCAACAAAATGTAATATTAAGCACATATTGAAGGGGCCACTGACACTACCCAATCTGGGAGAGTGGTTGCTCGTGAATCATTTTACATAGTATCCATTTTATTAGAGATGTATTTTAAAGAGAATCAATTAGAGAAGTAGGGTATATATATATATATATATATATATATATATATATATATATATATATATATATATACATACACGATAGAGGATTATCCAGTAGAAGACGCCTGATTGAAGCACATAGCGAAAAGCGTTGAGTCATCGATTGGAGACAGGAGACGATAATACGACCAGAAACGGCGAGATTGAGGAGATGTGGGTGGTCTGCAGACAGCGTCAGATCTCCGAGCAAATAACATCTTTCCTTACAGTTTTTTGTATTCTTATTTGTTGCATCCCCAGGTGTCCTCACAACCCCCTGGGAAGGTGCGGACTCTTGGGGGTGCTTGGATTAACTGAACTGTCCCCATTCTGCGTAACATTCATTATGATCTCTCACAATGAGCCCCTTCTCGGGCCATGGCCGACTCAATATGGGTAGTAGATATATATCCTGCTCCGCTTTCTGAACTGCCACCTAGACAGACTAGTACTGAGGCCTAGGTGGACCTGCCTGTACAGATGGTTCTGTTGCACCCTGGAATCCCACTCATGGAGACCTCTGCAGCATGCCTACTCTCCTGTAAATCTCTCATTTCCCATTGGCCATTTCTCGGGGCCCTACCTGAAGGGGCAATGTCCCTGAATAGAACATAATAAACGGGACTGGTCTCTCACATACTCATGAACATTCCTGTAAACTACATACACTTAGGCTCCTCCACCTCATTCCTCCCGGAACCTCTTCTCTAGAACTTTCCCTCGCCTCCAGTAAGCAGTGGGCGGAGCTTAATACTTGCTGACTCACCCATGTGATGTCCCATATAATAGGTAATCCTATAGGGGGGGATTACATATTTTTACATTATGGTATATTACTGATTAGGCATGTACAGCACCCCTACCCAAAAATATACTTTCTATACTCGTGAGCAACGTCATCTGTTGCAGATTCCCTACACACGTCTGTTTATCTCTTTGAGTGCCCTGGTACGCAGGTACTACATCATAGGTTCTGACACCCAGGGTGCCCCATGACATAATAACTACATCCCCCCCGCCCCCCAAAAATGCTATGGAGTGCAGGACCCGATCTCAAGTTACAACGGGTGGAAGGGAAGTGACTCCTCCCCTTCTGTCCCATCATCAATGACATAGTGATCACGTGACCCTCGGGCACTCAAAGGGTTAAATGACCAGGGAGGACACTGGTAGAGGAACCGGTAAGTCTATCAATTACTGGGGGTCTGCAGAGCTAAAAACAGCACTGTGCAGTTCCAGAGGATATTTAAAAAGTATATGTGAGATAAGCGGGATTGCTGCTTTAATCTTTTAACCATGCATTAATTGAAGGTATTGTGCACTGAAACGTTGTGTTTTGTGGCTGTGCTGCAGAACAGTAGCACCCATCTGTCCCCTAATTGAATAGCTGCCAACACATATACGTGACATCACAGCTCTGCTGCTAGTATAAACATAAACTGAGATCAATCAACGACCCATTCCTGGCTATTATTTTTTTAACCTTAATCCATAGCATTATACTTTTTTTTGTTCTGTACCGCTATAATGAAAGAACACAACTTCCAGTACCACCTAAATATGTTCTGTCAAAGTCTGTATACCTTCTGTATATCTATATTATATGGATTATTTATTCCATTTGTTTTAGCCTTTTTGCCACCACGTGCTCAGACCACCTTGTGCACTACCAATGGTGCTTGAACCTCAGGTTCGAAACCCCTCTGGGACAACAGGAGGAGCCAGGAAGAATCTATTTCTGTGCCTGAGGTTGACATTTGTCTCCTTTTTTTATTAATCAAAAGTATGACAGGTCTAACATAGGGCAAACCCCAATAAACAAACTGGATTGTCAAGTTTCTTTTACGTTTGAGCCAAATTCAAGCAGAAAGAATAGCAAACATGTAATATGTCACAAGGGCCACGTTTTGTGAAAGTGTTACCTATCACAGGGGTGCAAAACTTTTCAGTTTGCGCCCCCCCCGTCTGTGTTCCCCCTTGCCTGTGCCCCCCAAAGCATTGTTGGTCTTCCTCGTCGGTCCCCTATATGTTTTCGGTAGGTCCCGGTTGTAGGTCTGGGATGGGTGTTCTCCCTAAATTCCCACACGCGCTCTAGTGCGGAGTTTCTTGGTGAGTAGCGCTTTAAAAAAAAAATCTAAATAAATTGTGCACAGTGCTCCCTTTTGCCCTGTGGTTACATTGTTTTAATTTATGGGTGGTTACTTTATGTAGTGTACAATTCTAGTCATCTGATGAAAACTGGAATGTAAAAAATGGATTTACCAGACCACATAAGTCTGTTCCCTCTGAAATCATTAATTTAGCTGATCTGTAAGGGCCCTAGGTACAAACCTTTTTCATTCCTGAAAGCATCATTTGTCACCCTGAATGACCGTATTGACTGCGATACTGATAAGTACAAGGCTATGCCTATCCCAGGAATGAGTAGATGTATTTATGTGCAAGGTGTTCCACCTGCAAATAGCATTGGACTGGGTTGGGTGGTATAGTATGTTCTGTTGATGTACTTTAGTTAAGGCATTAACTTGTTAAGCGGTACCAGACTAGTTCCAGCTCCTAGCTACTTTAGATAAGCCGCGTGTACACCACCTAACATCATAAGGCTGCACCTCTGCATGGCAGGAATCAATCGAATATTTGTCCTCCTTCCACATATAACAATCTATATACTGTCAGCACCATACATGACTATTTACTATGATGGCCTGTGGGGTTGTCTGCCACAAGAGTATAATTAGAGGGAAACAGAAGTAGTAAATAGGGAGAAAGACCAGCCCAGCCTGCTAATCTGGTATAGTCATATTTAATGAATAAGAGCAAAAAAGAGCAAGGAAGTCTGAATGTCTATGCAAGAACATCTCTTATACTTTCTTTAAAAAAAAAAGTTAATATAGAGGTAAAAGTAAAGTGCATTGTAAATAAACAGTGCTCTTTTCCTGTACCAATGTCCCTTAGCTGTCAGGATAGGTGTTAGTGTTGACATACAGGATTGCCTATTAATCTAATTTTGTGTTGTAACATTTTATAGATCTGTATGTGGAAGCTTTCTATCAAGATTTAAAAAAAATGTTTTTGTTTTTACATTGATGCTTCCAGAATCATTTCCAACATTCGTTTTTATTAGTATCTGTGTATTAATGTACTTGAGTCAATAATTAATTTGGAGGAGCCTTCCTGTTAGAGGCTTAATTATTATTGGATGAGCGAGCAAAGTGAAGACTTCAACTAGTCTTTATGGTGACTTTGGGGTGTGTTTTTCTGTGTTTTTGTTTGGGTGTTCTCTCTCCACAGGCCAAACGCTTGATGACATTATGATTCTGATGACATTTTGAGGGTACCGTACCTTTACATTGTTACATAGTTGCATAGCTAAATAAGAGAAGAGGTTGAAAAAAGACATACCTGTATGTCCATCAGGTTCCACCTATGCTAAATTTAGTCAACAGATATGTATCCAATATTTATATTTACAGTACATTGATCCAGAGGAAGGCAAACAAAAAAAACCCCAGTGACGCATCATCCAATGATGCCTCGTAAGGGGAAAAATACATTCCTTCTTGACTCCAAATAATGGCAATCAGATTTCTCCCTGGATCACCATACCTCCCATGTTTACTTATTTGGTATGTCCCTGTATACCTTTCCTTTCTATAAAGATGTCCAACCTTTTTTTTGAAGATATCTATTGTATCTGCCATCACAGTCTCCATGGGTAAAGAATTCCACATTTTAACTGCCCTTACTGTAAATACTGTAACCTTTTCCTTTGTTGCTGTGAAATCTTCTTTCCTCCAACCTTAAGGGATGGCCTGAGTCCTTTGTACTGCCCGTGGGAAGAATAGTTCCTTTGGAAGCGCCTTGTAATGTTCCAGAATATATTTGTATATCTTATACTATATAATTGAATGCACTGTATGCCTGCATGCATGCATGCTGGCTGGCTGGCTGTTGCCTGGATGTTCGGTGTCCCTAGGGGAAATCTCATTGGTCCCTTGGGCCGCCCCCGCACACCTCTCATTGGCCTGAGGCGGAGTGACGGCCCAAAGGACACACAGTGTCTCTCTCACTCACACACACACACACACACACACCTCACCCCCCCCTCCCAAGCTCATCCCCTCCCCCAAGCTCACCCCCCCCCCAAGCTCACACCCCCCCCCCCAAGCTCACACCCCGGCGCCGCGCGTGACAGGCCACGCGAGATGGGAGAGGGGATGCCCCTCCGGTCCCGGCTCCCCCCTGTCACCGCGTGACAGGCCGCGCGACAGGAGATGGGAGGGGGGATGCCCCTCCGGTCCCGGCTCCCCCCTGTCACCGCGTGACAGGCCGCGGGACAGGAGATGGGAGGGGGGAAGCCCCTCCGGTCCCGGCTCCCCCCTGTCACCGCGTGACAGGCCGCGGGACAGGAGATGGCAGGGTGGATGCCCCTCCGGTCCCGGCTGCCCCCTGTCACCGCGTGACAGGCCGCGGGACAGGAGATGGGAGGGGGGATGCCCCTCCGGTCCCGGCTCCCCCCTGTCACCGCGTGACAGGCCGCGGGACAGGAGATGGGAGGGGGGATGCCCCTCCGGTCCCGGCTCCCCCCTGTCCCAAGATGTCATCTCCCGCTCTCTTCCCCACCGGTCCCGGAGGCTCCGCCTCTCCCTGTTTCCCGCGCATTCACCCCCCCCCCATCCACGTGCGAGCTGCCGGACGGGTGAGGGAGCTGCCAGACGGGTGAGGGAGCTGCCGGACGGGTGAGTGAGCGGCCTTCACCTCCCCTCACCCCCCTTCACCTCCCCTCACTCACTTCCCCTCAGTGAGTTTACACATGTGCACCCCCTTAACCCCTCTCCCTGCTCACACCAGGGCCCTGTAACCCTTCCACTGCCGGGGAGCTCCGCAGTGCGATCTATATACATCGGCAGGACACATTCTATATATACAGAGCAAATTGCATCTGTATGCAGAGAAATAGATCTGTATATAGAGTATGCCTCTGTGTATACAGTATGATGTGCCTGTATAAAAAGTAGCATATTTTATGTGTTATATACAGGACTTTTTATAGTGCAGAGCTCTGTGTATAGTGCATGTGCACAGTGCTGTGTATAGTGCATGTGCAGAGCGCTGTGTATAGTGCATGTGCAGAGCGCTGTGTATAGTGCATGTGCAGAGCGCTGTGTATAGTGCATGTGCAGAGCGCTGTGTATAGTGCATGTGCAGAGCGCTGTGTATAGTGCATGTGTAGTGCGCTGTGTACATCTAAATGTGTATCTTACACGTAGGCAAACTAAAACATCCCGGGCAACGCCGGGTCTCTCAGCTAGTAGTTAATATAGAACAGAAGGGAAGCTGAGCACACCAAAAGAAATGCAATAATTTATAAAAAATTCATTTTATTGACTGATTACAGTCACAAACCATCTGACGTTTCGGTGTACAAATCCCCTCTTAGATGCCTCTATTCTAATGTAAACAAATCTAATTTTGCTAGCCTCTCCTAAAATCTGATTTTCCAGCCCCCTTTATTAATTTGGTGGCTCTTTTTCTAGTTCCATAATGTATTGTTATGGAGTTGTGCCCCAAACTGTACTCCATATTCAAGGTGTGGTCTTAGTAATGCTTTATAGAGGGGGCATAATTATGCTTCCCTTCCATCCATTCCCGTTTAATGCAATATAAGATCTCTTTTGCCTTTGCAATTACTGCATGACATTGAGCATTATTTCTAAGCATGTTGTCTACAAGCACTCCTAAATCCTACTCCATCAAGGATTCTCCTACTTTTTCTCTATTTAATTTGTACAGTAAGTCACCTGTATATTCCTTTTTCCCAAATGCATAACCTTACATTTGTCTGTATTACACCTAATCTACCATTTACCTGCCCCCGTTTCCAGCCTCTCCAAGTCCTTCTGAAGAGAAATTACATCCTGCTCTGATTCTACTACCTTACACAATTTAGTATCATCAGCAAAGATGGAGACTTTGCTCTCTATGCCAACCTCAAGGTCATTAATAAACAAGTTAAAAAGCAGGGGTCCCAATACCGATCCCTGAGGTACTCCACTCACGACTTTAGCCCAACCTGAAAAGGTTCCATTTATTACAACTCTCTGTTGTCTGTCCTTCAACCGGTTTTCAATCCAGGTGCAAATATTTTTACCGAGTTCAATTTCCTTTATTTTGTACACTAACCTCTTGTGTGGCACCATATCAAAAGCCTTTGCAAAATCTAAGTAGACCACACCAACTGCATTACCTGGTCTAAATTCTTACTTACCTCCTCAAAGAAACTAATAAGGTTAGTTTGGCACAATCTATCCTTCATAAATCCATGCTGATAATTATTAATACTTTTGTTATCCATTATGCATTCCTGAATATTATCCTGTACTATACCTTCAAGTAGGTTCCTCTACTATTGATGTCAGGCTTACAGGTCTGAAATTACCTGGTTGTGATCTAGCACCCTTTTTAAATATAGGCACCATGTCTGTCTGATTTACGCCAATATTGTGGTACTGAGTCTGTGGAAATGGAGCCCTTGAATATTAAATGTAATAATTTGGCTATTACTGAACTTAGCTCCTTAAGAACCTCTGGGGCATGCCATCGGAGCCAGGTGCCTTATTTACTTTCATTTCATCAAGCTGAATATGCACTTCTTCCTCAGTTAACCCATTGTACATTAATATAGAGGTTGGGGCTTCCTCCTGTGGCACTATTTTTGCAATTGATTCCTCCCTGGTAAATACAGAGGCAAAGAAATTGTTTAATACCTCTGCTTTTTCCATATCGCCAATAATTTGCCTGCCCATCTCACACTTACTTTTAGGGTTGATCTTACATTTTGTTGCAATTATTTTTTTATTTTCAATATTTGCCAGTTTGGTTGCCCTTTTGAAACTTTTGTTACATTCCTTATACTTCTGATACAATGCCTCCGTCCCTTCTGACTTTAAGATGCTAAACGCCCGCCTCTTCTTTTCCATTTCCACCTCTACCTGTTTATTTAGCCACAGTTTAGACTTTTTTTTTTTTTTTTTTTTAAATATTTATTAACCAAGGATATACACTGATGAGTGTGCTCTCCTAGCAGTGTGACAAGCGCTACTAACTAATTAAAACATGCAAAAAAGCGCTTGACCTAAAAAAAAACCTGTGAGGTTATAGTGCCTAACACTCTAAATCAAATAAAATAAAAATACTCGATAATTAAATTACTTGAGTGGTATTAACCCTCAATAGGAATGGCAGCCCAAGGGAATTAATATACAAGTCTTCCCCAAAACTTGTTACAACAGATAACAGAAACAAGAATCAATTCCCGGCACAAAATAGTAATAATTATAATTATAATAATTATAACTATTCCAATTGTAATTATTACTATTTTGCACCGGGGATTGAGTCTTGTTTCTGTACTCTTCCAGCAACGTTTTAAGACTGCCCATTTACCTTCCATATTTTTCCCTGCAAAAACGTAGTTCCAATGTAGTTCTTGTAAATTATTCCTCAGTTTACTAAAATCTGCCTTTCTAAAATGTAAAGTCTTTGTTGTTTTTATGCCATCCTAGCTGAGATGTTTCAGAAGTTTCAATCAAATTGGTGCATCTCCCATCTTGGAATTATTGTTTTGTTTTTTTTAAGTCCTAAAAAAATGAAACGGTAAATGCATACATGAAATGTATTATTTTTCAACTTGTACTACAGTTTCATACTATTTTCTTGAACCATTTCATATAAATAAAATATTTTAAATGAAAATAAATTGTTAAGAAACAACACTGTACAACAACAACCTGTAGCTTTACTTTGATATCTAGGGGGTAGTGATAATTATTCACTAACAATAGGTTTTTGATTGTTTTTTTCCCCCAATATCCACCATATCAGACCCTTTCTTGCATTAAACGGGGAATGGATACAAGGGAAGAAAACATAATGATGCCACTGTACAAAGCATTCGTAAGACCAGACCTTAAATATGGAGTACTGTTTTGGGCGCAACTCCATAAATAAGACAGTATGGAGCGAGAGAGAGTGCAGAGAAGAGCCTCCAAATTAATAAATGGGATTTATGAGGAGAGACTAGCTAACTTAGATTTGTTTACATTAGAAAAGAGGCGTCTAAGAGGAGATATGACAACTATATACAAATATATTCGGGAGAGTACAAGGAGCTTTCAAAGGAACTATGTAATTATGTAATTATGTAACTATGTAACTATGTTCATACATCACGGCCTTCTTGAGAATAATACGTTTTGTGTGGTTTTTTTTTCAACTTTAGAACAGTTTGCTGAGAATGAGATTGTTACATGGAAGTGTTTTTCAGTTTGTGATATTATATTAAACATATTTCTTTTCAAGTCTCAACAATGTGAGAGTTGAAGTGATATTCAGTATTTACATTTTTGTTTGATTTCAAGACAGTTCTTGATCGTCGTGACAGACAATATCCGTCCTTTCTGGACAACTTATTTGGTGGTGACTTGACTGTCAGTGGAAACTAGGCTTATTTATAGGGTCGTATAATAACCCCACAATATTGTGAGAAATAAATTGGCCGGACATTATGGTTTTTAAGTGAAGTTTGACAATAGCAGCACAATTTGATGACAGAATCCACAAATTGATGGCATTTCAAATTTTGTTTTGCTTGTGTTTCATTCCGTGTTATGAATCTTTGTTTGTTTAATCGCTCATCCCACAATGCGGTATAAAATATAGCATTTTCCTAGTTAGTTCACTATGATGGTTTCTGCAGATGGTAGTAAAGAAGTTAAATTATCGCTATCGCTTCTCCATAGCAGAACGCATCAGGAACAACCCTGACATAGTGGGTATCCTGATATGCGGACAAAACCACAAACTGGTCCTATATGCTGATGACATTCTCCTGACTCTCACCAATCCCATCATATCAATGCCTAACCGTATGTAAGAAATAGATCAATTCAGCCAAGTATCCAAGTTTAAAATTACTGTAACTACAACAAATCCGTGGCCCTAAACGTATCACTACCAATCCAAACAGTACAACATCTAAAGAATATTATGCAAAAGCAGCCCACAAAGAGGTATATCCACAGCTACCCGGAGGAAACGCAGTAACGCTTACTCTCTGCTGCATGTGACGTCACCTCTACGCGTTTCGCGTCATACGACGCTTCGTCAGGAGATATATAATTGACAGTAAGGACGTCCAGTTGAAATAGAGGAGGGTAAAGCTAATGCACCAATTGCTCTATTTCAACTGGACGTCCTTACTGTCAATTATATCTCCTGACAAAGCGTCGTATGACGCGAAACACGTAGAGGTGACGTCACATGTAGCAGAGAGTAAGCGTTACTGCGTTTCCTCCAGGCAGCTGTGGATATACCTCTTTGTGGGCTGCTTTTGCATAAGGTTTAAGGGGTGTGTTCTGAGCCGGAAGAACTGCTTTTGTTAGTGCTAACCGGACGATTAGGCATTTTGGATCTTGCCACTGCTTCGGTTTATATGTTTGACTACATCCCTCATTCTAAGCTTCCCCTAAGATGTCTGGATTTATTGTGTTATTTTATCTCATGCATACTATAAATATTAATTACTCTTAATCTTATACTGATAGTGTGTTTTTTTCTCTTTTTGCGCCCTGCTATATGTGCCTATTCCTTCGGTTGTTTGCCCCGCTGATCACGGGAGAGTGAGGAGCTGCAGAGAGAAATTTATTCACTTTTTTGGGACATTACAAGATTTCTGGGACCGTGCGCACTAATTTTATTTTTTCTTGTCAACATCTAAAGAATACCTTTCCATTTAAATGGAATATCATTGTGTTAAATACTTCATCACATACATAACCCAACAACCAAAAGATCGATATAAAGCCAATTTCCCGAGACTCGGTCTCCTGCTTAAACAAGACCTTAAGAAATAGAACAAGTTGTTTATATCATGGATCGGCAGAATTATCGTTATCAAGATCAACATTCTACCAAGAGTCCTACTGTATATTTATTTAAGACAATCCCGGTTCAGACACCTATTTCTTTAACAATTTACAGACCTGTGTGAATAAATTCATATGGTCTCAAAAGCAACTACGCATACTGTACAAGATAAAACCTTAACTCGCGCAATACTTTCAGGAGGACTAAGCATCTCAGACTTCAAATTATACTATTCAGCACGCTACTATCCAGCATACTAGACTGACATTGTATGTCTTTATTTGTATAGCGCCATTAATGTACATAGTGCTGACATGCCAATGACCATCACAAATTATGGGTCCAAATGGAAAAAACAAAACAATTTAAACCGAACAATCTAGACGCATTCTGCTGGATTGATAAAACATACACCAAATATACCTAAAGAGCACCCAACAATTACAGAATGAATTAAGATATGGAACATACTAGTCATTAAACACAATCTCACTTTCTTGCTATCACTGCTAACTCCCATACAAGGCAATCCAGAATTCACCCCAGGAAACACACAGGGAGGGTTCAAGTACTGGCGAGAAACAACACTTCTCAGAATATCTCCTATTTCTTGGCTAACTTAAAGCATTCCCCTCATTAAGAGAAACATATCACTGGCCAGAATCTGAATTAAAGCATTACCGCTCAAGTATATTATACAGACACACAAAGCCAAAAAATAAATTCTCAGATTAAATACCAAAGCGATAACCTATGTCGCTCAACCTAATACAATCAATCGTATAATTGCAAAGATACTTAGTCCAGGGTGCAAGTAGGAAACATTGAGCATTTTTACAAAAATACCAAAGAGGGCCCAAAAAGATCCTACAACATGCACTCGCTGTGGATTTATCATTAATGACCATATGAGTCCTAGAGTTATACTATCTCGATCACTAATAGACGTGACGTCACCAGCGTCAAATGACGCCGCGGGTCACGTGACCCCTGAGCGTCATTTGACGCTGCTGCCAGGTAGGAGAGAGGGCACGAGAACGAGGGATGCCAGACTGGTGGGCGCAGCATCAAAAGTTTGCGCTCCCCTGGTATAAGGATCACCCTATACAGGTAGGTCAAGGAGGAGCAGGTCCATGTAGCAATGTATCTGTTGTTGGTCATCCGCTTCAATGGTCTAAATGCCCATATATATGGGGAACTGGGAAAATCTTCAGTTTCTGGTTAATGTTGGAGTGTAGGAATGTGAGCCCCTATGTTGATCCGCCGCTTAAGTTAATACGGATCCATGCGGTATTAAGGTTGCTGTATATCCCTGGATCCCCATATTAATAAACACATTGATATCATTATAAACTATCTATATACTAATGGGCCAGTTAAAAATAATAATTGTTATAATAATGAAAAAATATCCTGTAGATTGACGGGTTACAGAATAACACTTTAAAAAAAAATGAAATTATTAAGCACCAGTATTCTGTAACATCCAGTCATATACATAAAAATAAAAGCGAAAAGGTCCAGTGCAATATTAGTGATAAATAATTAGATGAACATGACTCATATATATATTTTATTCTTTTTGTGTTCGTATATATATTATATATATTATATTTATATATATATATATATATATATATATATATACGAACACAAAAAGAAAAAAAGAGGGTTTGTTGAAAGCACACGAAGAATATGTGAAAGTACAAAATGGATTTTATTAGCAATACAAAACACAAAAATAATATTAAAATATACCTAAACACATACTAAATGAACACTGCTGAACCAAAGAATACACAATAAAAATGTAGGGACCCAAAAAATGTAACATGCAAAACACATAGGTATGATAATGCAAATCCAGGGGAAAATTATTTCCCCTGGAAATGCAATGGAGATCGGCCGATCAGCAACACATGATAATACAAATGACTGAAAAAAAAACAATATCTACACAAACCCAAGTAAACACAGAAAAAAGAGCAACAATGAAAATATAATGAATGAAAACCCTAGATGCTGTGTAGCCAGAAGGTGGTGGCTAAACCCTGGCAGTTATAATAAAGAGCCAGAGAAAGACAGAAAATAAATGTCTAAAATATGCAGAGGTGGGGTCCCCTCAAAGACTAAAATGTAAACAATGAGTCAGCAGAGTTATGCAGTAATAATTTCCTGCAGAAAAGTTGGACATCTTTGACGCATTCAAAAGTGTCGTGCGTTGGAGCAAATGACAGGCCACGCTGTAACACTGAAACTTGTGTAGGGGTTAGTACAGTATCAGATAGATTTACAATTGCGAGGGGGATTTACTTCCGGTTTTTCTTTTTCCCCCTCTGATACTTGTACCCGAACTGGCCCCTGTCTCTTAGCCATCTTTCTCCCCCTTCTGGTCTTCCTCCCCCTGCTCCTTGTACTTATTGGTTTTCTTGCGTCTAAACATACGAGGTTACAGAGGGCGGTGCTAACAACCCAATATACTATACGAACACACAAAGAAAAAAGCACCCCAGCGTTGTTCCAGATCAGGATCAGGTGAAGGAATTAACATCACTCATGAGCAAAAGACTCAGAGTATGGTGGAACAAAACAGCCCTCTGTAATTATCTAGAATTTAAAATGATTCCGAGAGGACTACGGTTACAGACCTTTCCATCATTTGCCTTCACTGATCCTGCGCTGAAGGAACGCTGGGAAAATGCTCTTAATCTGTGCTCTTTTGAGCTTATTAATACATTGATTGCCAATGATGAGGCTACTTTAGGTGAAACTACGATATTGATTGACACCTTACGTAAAGAAATGGAAACAATGGATAAGAGTATTTTTGACAAAGTTGAGGCAGATCTTGAGAAATATGAAACAGAGGTTAAGGTTATGAAAAAGAACAAATTTGATCGTGATTTATCTGATTATAATTTGGGCAAAGTTTATAAATGGGGTCATTCCAAACCTCGTATGTTTAGACGCAAGAAAACAAATGAGGGCACTTCAGTGTCATCAGGAGTTACAATATCTGATATGGACTCCTCTGACTGTGATGTAACAAAAGTGGGCTCATGCTCTGACACTTCTGGATCCTCTTTTTTTATCCAAGGGGTCAGTACAAGGAGCAGGGGGAGGAAGACCAGAAGGGGGAGAAAGATGGCTAAGAGACAGGGGCCAGTTCGGGTACAAGTATCAGAGGGGGGAAAAGAAAAACCGGAAGTAAATCCCCCTCGCAATTGTAAATCTATCTGATACTGTACTAACCCCTACACAAGTTTCAGTGTTACAGCGTGGCCTGTTATTTGCTCCAACGCACGACACTTTTGAATGCGTCAAAGATGTCCAACTTTTCTGCAGGAAATTATTACTGCATAACTCTGCTGACTCATTGTTTACATTTTAGTCTTTGAGGGGACCCCACCTCTGCATATTTTAGACATTTATGTTTGAAGTGAAACTTCTTTAGTGGCACCTACTCTGATGGGGTAAAACGGGAGAGATGGGGGACAAATGTGAAACGGAAGTGACGTCACGGCTCCCCCATTACTCCCCCCCACATGCCTGCTGTGATATGCGGCGGCTCTCCTAACGGCCCCCGTTCCCCCCACGCACCCGCTGTGACATGCCGCCGGCGCCGCTCCTAACTGCCGCCGTTAACCCCACACGTCCGCTGCCATGGGTGTACAAATGGCTGGAGCAGAGCTTCCGGTGCTGCGGGTGTGGGTGTAGTTAGATGGCGGAAGCCCCGCAAGTCCTCCGGCTGTGAGAGGAGGAGCCGCTGCTCAGCCTCTCTCCTCCCTAACTCCGCTTCCCCTTCCCTGTGTCCCGCTGACTGAGTGCCGCCGGGGCCGGAGGAGGAGAGCCGCCATTCCCCCCACACATCCCTCAGGCCAGGAAGCTATCTGCAACCGTTGATGCGAGGCAGCGCATGCGCAGAGTCGCCCGCCCCTCGTAGCAGCGTCGGAGGCTGAAGCGGAAGCGGCGCCGAGAGTGGAGATTCAGCTGTCCCCATCCCTCCCCGATCCACGCGATTGAACGAGGACAGGACAGCACAGCACAGGGGGTGCTCACCTCTCACGGCTCCGGTAACGCGGGAAGCGGGGGTTTATGTGTGCCGCTTCCAATGCAGCACTGCCGAGGGGGGGGGCTCTCAATCACGGTATCTGCCCCTCACATACGCCGGGCCCGGTGCGGCCGCGTCTCCCTGGGGGTGGGGGTGGGGGTGGGGGGGAGGAGAGACTCAGACAGAGCCGCCGCGGGTCTGCAGCTCTGCCTGGGGTGGGGGGAGTCAGGAGAGAGGGGGCAGGACACAGAAAGAGAGACACAGATACACTGACACACACACACACACACTGACTGACACACACACACACACACACACACACACACACACACACACACACACACACACACACACACACACACACACACACACACACACACACACACACACTGACTGACACACACACACACACACACACACACATACACACACTGACTGACACACATACACACACTGACTGACACACATACACACACTGACTGACACACATACACACACTGACTGACACACACACACACTGACTGACTGACACACACACACACTGACTGACTGACACACACACACACTGACTGACTGACACACACACACACACACACACACACACACACACACACACACACACACACACACACACACACACACACACACACACACACACACACACACACACACACACACACACACACACTGACTGACACACACACACACTGACTGACACACATACACACGCACACTGACTGACACACATACACACGCACACTGACTGACACACATACACTCACTGACTGACACACATACGCACGCACACTGACTGACACACATACACTCACTGACCGACAGAGAGACATTCACACAACACAGAGAGAGAGAGAGACATACACTGACACACACAAACACACATTGACTGACACACACACACATTGACTGACACACACATTGACTGACACACACACACACACACACACACACACACACACACACACACACACACACACACACACACACACACACACACACACACATTGACTGACACACTCACTCACACTCACTCACACACACACACACACACACACACGCACACACTGACTGACACACATGCACACACTGACTGACACACATGCACACACTGACTGACACACATGCACACACTGACTGACACACATGAACACACTGACTGACACACATGCACACATTGACTGACACACATGCACACACTGACTGACACACATGCACACACTGACTGACACACATGCACACACTGACTGACACACATGCACACACTGACTGACACACATGCACACACTGACTGACACACATGCACACACTGACTGACACACATGCACACACTGACTGACACACATGCACACACTGACTGACACACATGCACACACTTACCGACACACATACACACACTGACCGACACACATACACACACTGACCGGCACAGATACATACACTGACTGACACACACAAACAAACACACATACATACTCTTTGACGACACACATACATACTCACTGACTGACACATACACTGACTGACACATGTGTGCCGAGCACGCGCGTTATAAGTCAATTTCTGTGACAAAAGTCAAAGAAGTTTCACTTACTATGCGCGTGCACAGCACACACAGCTTTTTTTTGTCTTTCTCTGGCTCTTTATTATAACTGCCAGGGTTTAGCCACCACCTTCTGGCTACACAGCATCTAGGGTTTTCATTCATTATATTTTCATTGTTGCTCTTTATTCTGTGTTTACTTGGGTTTGTGTAGATATTGTTTTTTTTCAGTCATTTGTATTATCATGTGTTGCTGATCGGCCGATCTCCATTTGCATTTCACACTACCGTGAAAATCACTTTTAGGTATGATGTCACATCCTTTTAATTAATGGAACCTATCACATGGTACAGGAACCAATGGGATTGTCTTCAATCCCAAATGCTGTAATACCATGTGATATGAGACATGTGGTTTTAAGGATGTGACGTACCTCCCTTGGAGATGACGTCACAGCCTTAAAAAAATAAATAAAAGCTGGTCACATGATAGAGCGTCCAATTGGATTGGAGCTGTACCCTCTGCCCATAAAATGTGACCAGTGATTTTTATAACTATTTTATTATTAGTACTTTTTTTATATTCATTCATATATTTGGCCATTTTATTGTATAATTCCTGACTTCCTGTCTCCCAGTCTTTCAGGTGTCGGAATTATATCTGACCAATCCTTAAATTCTATATTTCGCCCTTCAATACCATTGACTTTTTTTTATATCTTTTAAATATTTTTATATTATCGCATCTAATAAAGTCCCCCTCCCCCTTTTAATATATTAAGTGTATTACACATGTATTGGGCATCCCATGTGTATATTTGATGTTATCATTATGTAGCGCAGTAGTGACCAATAGGGACAAAAAAAGGACTATATATACAGGAACATCTGACGTAGACAATTATTGACTCCTAACAAAGCCGAGTGCGTGCGAAATGCGCAGAGTCACCCATCTAGCCATTCCTAGCTGCACCAACCAGAAGTCCGTTGCCTTTGCATTCCATCCACCAGAGTTGCAACTGTCGTAAGTGAAGCGACTGGGGGACCAGAAGCTCCACATACCAGAGGGACGCCGGGACGCCAAGCACCACGAGGACCCAGGGCAGTCGTAATCAGAGATACTGATTACATCTTTAGCATTACGCGATTGCTGTTTCATGCTTGTATGTAAGCGTGACAAAGTGATGGTGCAAAAAAAAGGCGTTAAACACTAAAAGTGGTCACTAACAATAAAGTAACGGTATCCGTGAAACAACAAATATTTATGCAATAGTGAATAATAGTGCCAATAAATGTGCAAAAAACGTGATGAATTAAACGTTATAATTCCCCGCTCAAACCCTCTGGTAGGGCTTGTCTTCACTGGTCCCCAAAATGTAGAAATTTCCTCTCACAATCCAGGGGGAGCATATATGGAGAAAAAACAACAGAACGCAACAATCTAAGTGTAGACCATAATAATGTGTGAATCAAATAAGGTGCAATCTTGGCTCTTCTGTGCAGCCTACTCACAAGATTTAAGTGTTTTAGGGCAACATCAGTTAACTGTGGTGTGTGTGTGTTCCTCTAGACTCAGGTAAGGATGTACTCCAACTCAGATTCCAGCAAGATGAGGAGATGCAAAGAAAATAAATATCTCCATAGTGCAGATCAATATGATAAAAAGTATACATTTTATGTAACGACTTAAAAAATGCGCCCTTACAATAAAGTAATATAAAAACAGCAGAAGAGGTCAACCAAGTGCCGTGGCTCACCACACCGCCTCCGTTGGACGTCTATTGTGTCCATTGGGGACTCCGTGTGTAGCTGTTTGCCTCCCAGTCATTCACCAAGGCTCAGCTCCGTCGCGGTCTCCAAGGTGATGCATCACTTCCGGTTTAGGCTTCCGTGGTGTACGATGCATCGGCTACTCGTCTCTCTCCCTCTGGGCGGTCTCACTCTACGCGTGTCGCCAATGGAGTATGCGGCTTCCTCAGGAGTGTCACTACGCGTTTTGCCAATGGAGTATGCGGCTTCCTCGGGAGTGTCACTCCTGAGGAAGCCACATACTCCATTGGCGAATCGTGTGAGTGCCAAATACCACCTTCACCCACCCGCTCCCCACAATAAACATGGCACCTGTAGTTAACCCCTTCATTGCATTAGCGATTAGCCACTAAGGTAATAAAGTTGCCTGTAAGGACATTTTTATTGCATCGGATTGATGCCGGGGGCCTCTGGTGCTGGTATTCAAGTGTATCCGCTCAGGAGACCCCCGGCATCAATCCAATGCAGGAAAAATTCATTTTTTTCTCCCTCTCTAGCCGCCTTCTCAGCAGCTTCTTACCAGCTTCAGGCCAACTTTTTCTGGCAAGAGGAATTTGGGATAAAATCACCATTCTAGAGCCTCGATAACCTAAGGCTATTAGAGGCTACTAAAATTGCACAAATCTCACAACTGGTGATAAGAGGCTTATTGCAGCTCACCTGGCGACAAGAGCCAAAAATGCATTCGCCGCCCACTTATCGTGGCTTTCTGAATCGCTGTAGGCATTTTTGCCCGATAACAGGTAAAAATGGCCAATAACTGGGTTATTACGGCTACTAGAATAGGCCCCTAAGTGTATATAACACATGATTTAATTGGATGTTTGTCTTTTGATATATGGGGGCTAGCTCCAGTACTAATATTTGTTTTAAACTACTGTAGGGTGAAACCCCCCGCTTCAGCTTAGTAATGGAAATGGAAATGTAAGAGTGATGGTGCTAGTTGGGGCAAGCAACAAACAACTATGAGGAAAAGAACCCCAAATAAGATATCACTCTCTCACTATAATGGATGATTTGTGTATGATTTAAAAACAACTTTAATGTGAACCGACAATAAAATACACTTCTTTAAAATAAACAATTAGTGAATCCAAAGGGGGTATTGTGGCCCCGGATGCCAAACAATGCTTGATGCAGTGTAATACATTTATCACTGCGCTTTGCTGTTATCCATATGAAATCAACTACCAGGGAATGGGGTGGGGGTGGGGGTTGGGATAAAAACCATGATAAAATGCCAACAGCTGGCCAGAGTACCTAATAGGTGCACACTACTGTAGGTGACAAGTGAATGCAGTGTACTGTGGATTAGATCAGGGGGGCGCAAACTTTTTTCCCTGTGCCCCCCTGCCGGCAGTTCCCCTCTCTCCAAGCCCCCACCCCCGCTTACCTCGGCTCCGACGTCGGCTCCGGCGTCACGACGTCACGTTGCCATAGCAACGCGACGTCACATGACCTCGCCGCGTCATTTGCGCGCTGCTGTCATTTGCGCACCCCAGTTTGCACACTGCTGGATTAGATTATGACCACAGTGTATGTGTAGAGATCTGAAGGATCAGTATATACAACTGAGCCAGTAAAAACAAGCAAATTGGCAGAGATCTATAGTGAAGATATTTGCCTGTGCTGTGACTTAGATATTTAAGAACCTTAAAAAGTAAATACATTCTGTCACTTAAGAGCCATGAACAGTTGTGTGAGCCGGGACCTTGGATAATCAGATACATGCAAACACAAGGTACTCAGAGAAAGAAACAGCTGTGTACTGAGTGGGGCAATGTTGAGACTCCTCTCTGCACGAGCAAGGAGACCTCAACTTCAGGGCAGACTGTGTTAGCCGAGACATCAAAGTGTTCCTAAGTGAAAGGACACAGTAACTAATTAGTGTGCCGTGAATAAATCATTGTGATGAAAAGGCACATCAGAGGTTGATAAATGTTGTGTCAACTCCCTGACTGATCTCCAAAATATAATCTATGCTGTATACTAAAATAACCCCAGGATATGAGTATAGCGTTAAGTAGCAGTGTAACGATGACTCTTTGTAGCTAAGTTAATGCATAAACAGTGTATCCAGCAATTAAGGTTGAAAGTATCAGTGAAGATAGGGTAAGTATGTTCGTAAGTATAATGTACAGTAACTAATTGTGCCTTAATGGTATCAATCCCCCCTTCAGGATGTGCTCTTTAGACTGTCGGAGAAAGCGTTCCTCAGTGAAACGCGCGCGTCGGCACATCTGATAACGTGCGCGCGCAGGGCTATACACTGTTTACGCAGAGACTCAGTCTCCAACTGGCGAATTTTATCGAAATGGCGCTATTTGGATTTTTGCAGCTCCCGTTCAATTTTTTTGAGCAGGAGCAAGAAATCGCGAAAAAATGCCTTCCCAGTATGATTTGGCCAACTCACTGAGGCTTTCTGAATAGCAACTTTGCAAAATGTTGCGAGAACTGCTCAAAATCCTCGATGAGTTTGTTATCAAAGCTACTAGAATAGGCCCCTAGATACTGTCTTACCTAACACGTCAATAATAGTTAAAATATAACATGATTTGTAACCGTTGAAGTATGAGATACCAATGCTTAATGGACAATAAAATAAAGAATTTAAAAAAGAAAAAAGAAGTTAAATTGTTCAGCTGTACACATTTGCAAACAATAAGAGCACTTTATCTAAGATAAAATTGACATAGAAACTATAAAGTCATTTTTTTCATGACATTTTATTTGGTGTTTATTTATCAAACACAATTGCGCCAAAGGGATTTCTAAGGGCCGTAATCCCATTACATTGTATTGATGTGAGTGTGTTTTAATAACATAGCATAAAAGTGACACGAAAACTACCACTTTAGTGTTTACGTGGCCACTCTTGACGTGACAAATGACACACCAAAGCTCTAACGTACAGTAGATGTTTCCAAGACAGAACATTCATTATTTTCAGTATCCCTTTCAAGAGTAAACGTGGCATTTATGGATGCAGCTCTGCTCTCTAAATAGGAAAAGCAGATTGATAGAGGTTATATCTATTTGCTCTGAAGTATTTCCAATGCACTTAGGGGAACACAGGGATCTAATGGTGAGCGAAGAAGTGAGACTCCTAAAGATTGTGCAACAAACCCAGTAACTACAGTACCAGGGAGTAGGGCTGGGAACTGTAGGATGGGGGATGACGAAGGACTAGAAGGCTGTGGAAAGATCAATGACTTAGGTGTTTCTCATATATCAGCTCTTTGCGCTTTCAGGGCCGGCGCAAAGGTTTCATGTGCCCTTGGCGAAACTTAACATTTGCGCCCCTTAAATAAAATAAACAGTGGCGTAGCTATCGGGGCTGCAGGGGGTGCGACCGCACCCCAGCGCGATGCAAAAGAAAAATAATAGGGCGCCAAAATACCGGACCAAACAAAAAATCAAATAAATTAAAAATAATAAAAAAAAGCTGTGTGTGCTGTGCACGCGCATAGTAAGTGAAACTTCTTTGACTTTTGTCACAGAAATTGTATTTGTGTTGGTGATGTTTTAATTAAAAATCAAAATACAATTTCATTGACAAAACGCAAATAAATTTGACTTAGAATGCGCGTGCTCTGCACACATCGCCTGTATTAGCTATTTGCACTAAGTGTGAATTCCTCGTGTGTGTGTGTGTGTGTGTGTGTCAGTCAGTGTGTGTGTATGTGTGTCAGTCAGTGTGTGTGTGTGTATGTGTGTCAGTCAGTGTGTGTGTGTGTGTGTGTGTGTGTGTGTGTGTGTGTGTGTGTGTGTGTGTATGTGTGTCAGTCAGTGTGTGTGTGTATGTGTGTCAGTCAATCAGTGTGTGTGTGTGTGTGTGTGTGTGTGTGTGTGTGTGTATGTGTGTCAGTCAGTCTGTGTGTGTGTGTGTGTGTGTGTCAGTCAGTGTGTGTGTGTGTCAGTCAATGTATGTCTGTCTGTGTGCTGCAACCCTCTCCCAGCACACTTGTCCTCCCCCCAGCACACTTGTCCTTTCTCTGCAGCACCCTTATCCTGCCCCCAGCACATTTTCCTGTCCCCAGGACCTTTCAGCAGCCCCCCCCAGCACACTTGTCCTCCCCCCAGCACCCTTATCCTGCCCCCAGCACATTTTCCTGTCCCCAGGACCTTTCAGCAGTCCCCCCCCCAGCACACTTGTCCTCCCCCCAGCACCCTTATCCTTTCTCTGCAGCACCCTTATCCTGCCCCCAGCACATTTTCCTGTCCCCAGGACCTTTCAGCAATCTCCTCTCTCCCTCCACCCCATTTCTACCAGATCGCGGCATGGAGGCAGGGGGGAGGGGGGCAGCGCGTCATAGTTAGCTGGTGCCGGCTCGGAGGGGAGCGCTGCAGCGATGCCCCTTCTGATGGTGCTGCGCACTTAACCCCCCCCCCTTCCCGTTACCGGAGCGGTTCCACTCGCTATGGAGTGACAGAGCCCGCCTTATTTTGCGTGACGTCACAGCCGTCCCCATGATGATGAGCGCTGCCCCCGGGTGAGATGAGGACGCTTCTGAGGGCGTTATTCAGTCAGCGGGACACAGGGAAGGGGAAGCGGAGGGAGGAGAGATGCTGAGCAGCTGCTCACTGAGTCCACTTGGCCCACACCCGTGACTGATTTAAAATCCCCGCGCCTGCCTTCTTGCTACACCTTTCAGTCAAAAGCACCGGAAGCTCTGCGGCAGCCATCTTGCTACACCCATGGCAGCGGACGTATGGGGGTAACGGCGGCTGTTAGGAAAGGCTATCGCCGCCGCCGCCACATGTCACAGCGGGTGTGTGGGGGAAGCGACGGCCGTTAGGAGCGGCGCCGGCGGCAATCGCCGCCGCCGCTGCATGTCACAGCAGGCGTGTGGCGGCAGGGGGAGGGGGAGCCGTGACGTCACTTCCGTTTCACATTTCGCCCCCAACTCTCCCGTTTTACCCTATCAGAATAGGTGCCACTAAAGAAGTTTCACTTCAATAAGAGGAAAAAATAATAATTATTATTAATGCGCCCCTACGACCTTTGCGCCCTAGGCGACTGCCTCGGTTTGCCTAATGGACGGGCCGTCCCTGGCCAGTCTATCACTTTATGGAGTTCCACTATTAAATATGATTCCACTCCTTGCCATTTACAGTAGCATCTGAGCATAATACTTTATACAATGCCAACCCACGCGCTTCCATCTGAACCCACTATTACTAACAATGTCATATATGATTTAAAGGGGTAGTCCTGTTAAATTCAAATTTAGATAATGATTGTCTGTCGTCCCCTTCAATTCTTTGAATAGTGATGCAAACAGAACTACTTTGCCAAAAAAAAAGAGCAAGAGATTGTTCATGTATATTTTATAATGAAGAAACATTTTCTTATCACAAACGTAATTAGAGAAAGATCAGAAAAACTAGCCAAAGTTTTTGGTTACCATGAAGACATTAAAAATAAACAAATAACATGATGTAAAAATATTTGACATATTTTTTGAAAGCGCTAGACCAGTGTTTTTTAACCAGGCTTCCTTGGGCATCCTTAAAGGGTTCCCTGTATTTTTCAGGTTATTTTGAAATTCTACCAAATAAGAAGAATTTACATTGTATCTGATCTCAGACGCGCTGTTAGAGAGGGCTGGGGGTTCCTCAGAATTTCACATAGGGTTCCATAACAAAAAAAAGGTTGAGAACCAGTGTGCTAGACACTTCCATATCCTGTTGAATATGTCACTGCCATTACTTTACTTTTGTCTTAAATAGTACTGCCACTTTTATTAATACAATACACACCAAACAGCTGCTGATAACATAACCATATATTTATTGTAGAAGTGGGATGCATATCTGCAATAGATTCCTAGGTGCTATATGCACTGAAATGGTCTCCATATTACTGATGCCTATCACATAGGGATCAAATTACTATTATTTCTTTATAAAAATGTTTTACCAGGAAATAATACATTGAGAGTTACCTCTTGTTTTCAACTATGTCTTGGGCATAGAGTTATGATATATACATAGTTACATTAAATAAACAGGGGTTATGCAGTCAATTCACAAACATTTCATGGACAGATACTAAGTGGTGGTCTGACATAAGAATCCTACAGAC
This sequence comes from Ascaphus truei, assembly GCF_040206685.1. Taxonomy (NCBI): domain Eukaryota; kingdom Metazoa; phylum Chordata; class Amphibia; order Anura; family Ascaphidae; genus Ascaphus; species Ascaphus truei. Next base: position 105,962,386 of record NC_134488.1, on the reverse strand, counting down.
ATCAGGTGACACCTTATAGCCTACTGTATTCACTTGAGTGGGCAATAAGATGGCTGAGGGCACCAGAAGGTCACTTATAACATAGCAGTGCTTAGTTACTGTTGGCCTTGATCTTCTTCCAGTCTATGACATTCAAATGAATCAAATTATTATGATTTTCTTATCTCAATTTAAATACACATTTTGAAATTAGTGGAATTTTACAGTAGATGTGTCTAATTTCTACTTCAGTGACTCCATTGAAACCAAGGTCATTGATGTTGGACATTAGTGACACTGCCTGCTAACTAATGAGGATTCACCCAAATTAGTGACATCTGACAGCTGTGCATTTCAATTTTTAAGACACAATAAGTCTGTGCTCAGAACAGTGTACAATTTAATGATGGTGGTAGAGACCAAGTGACTAGTAAGAAGTAGCTATGAATAGCTAAACCTGGGATTAGAACCGGGTTTAATTGCTTCAGCTGATGGGAATGTGAAAGACCTTTTATGTTTGACAATCTTTACGTGCGTCATAGAACAAAATGTCAGTCCTTCAGCCCTGAAAGGGTTAAACATTGTCCTTATTGACACTTGTATTATAAATGGCGCTAAGTTACTGAGAATGTACCAAGATAGAGAACCCTCAGGGATAATGCTGGAGGCAAGAAGTCAGACCTGCTCTTTCAGAAAGCATTGAAGTCATCTGCGATACAACCAATCAATGTCATAGACTCCACCCTCCCGAGAATATCAAAAAATGTTTCCTAGAACAAGGTTATCTAGTGCCCTTTAGGGACAGGTCATTTATATCCATCCCTTTATTACAGTGCATGACTATGAATCACCTCAAACATTTACGAAAGGCCTTCTCTAACCAGACCTTTAATACCAGCTCCTCTGTTAGAAGACAGATTAAACCTGGTTTACCACCTAAAATATTAGATAATGCCTGGAAAGAAAAAAATGCTACTCTCCCCAATCGGCAAGTGAACATGGGGAGGGTGGGAGGGGGAGGAAGCCGGTACAAATTACCGCGCCCAGCGGTCCAGAAGAGAGCCCGGGGGCTGAGTATGTTGCATATGTTTTTGTCTTTCTCGGTAGTATCATTTTGTTGTTTGTTTTTGACATCCATTGTAAACTCTGTGAATTTCAAAGAATATAATAATGCTGTACAAAATTCTGTCAGTTATCGGTCAATATACACTCTTGTCAACCAAAGATCTACTAATTTCATATTAAGAACAGAATATAATTATATTTTAATGTAATTCTTAACAAAATATATATATTTCATGTTTAATACACGCGCGATTCTAAATAACGGCTTGCAAATTTGTGCCGTGAACCGAGCATTTCCGACTCTATGCGAACATTCGCGTCCGCGCTTTGACATATGACAGCGCAGTCTCATCTTATTATGCGCAGTCTCATCTTATTATGCGCAGTCGCATCTTATTATGCGCAGTCTCATCTTATTATGCGCAGTCTCATCTTATTATGCGCAGTCGCATTTCTATGTTTTCGGAGGTGAACACCGTGCGCATACAACAAAGTTGTGTGATACACATTGTGTTGTGTTACACATACAAGTTTAACGTTTAAAGTGTATGGTTAGTTCAGCAACGATTGTGTGGGTGCTTATGTTATTGTTATTAGTCATTGGGATCTTAATGTTCTCAACAGGTACAAATATCATATTTATTATGAACATAAAAATGAGTTCTCGCATTTATTTTATATTGCAGTGACTTTAAAATAACAATAATACATTTTAAAATTTTAGATAGCATTTTCTTTATTATTATTATTATTATTAATAATAATACTTTAGCCCTGTTTCTCCTTAAACAAGATGACTACTGGTGCTGCCCTTAATCTGTTGGCTCGCAGCCTAAGCCTCCGCCACGGGGAGCCTGGGTTGATATACTTATAACTTTGGTTCAGCGCCTCACCTGAGAGGGATCACAACCTGGGAGGAGCCCCTCACAGGACACAACAATAAATACACACGTAGTAAAATAGAAAGGCCTTTACTGGCACACATAAATCTTATTCTCTAAAACCAGGGTGGGCAACCCTTTTGCCATTCGCCACTTGTGGCGAATTGGGAGTCAAAGTGTGGCGAATTGAGTAACCACAACATAACGGCCGCCGGGACTCTCTGTGCTGCCTGCGACTGACTCCCTCAAGCCCCCCTTCCCTTACTTGTTAGGGAAGGAGCGCGCTCCGGCTGTGTGAAGCGCTCCCCTTCCTCCCAGCTCGCTTCAGTGGTGTGACGCGCATCCTCCCCTCCAGCACCAGAAGTTGATGTGCTGACACGCTCCCCCCCATCCACTCCCTCCCCTGGCCAGGCCCGCCACTGCCGCTTTCTTCCCTTTTTTTCTCAGCCGCCGTGATCTGGTTGGGGCTGATGCAGGGGATGGGGGCTGATGCCTGATGCGGGGGACGGGGGCTGATGCGGGGGATGGGGGCTGATGCCTGATGAGGGGGACGGGGTCTGATGACTGATACAGGGGGTGGGGCTGACACCTGATATGGGGGGGGCTGATGCCTGGGACAGGGGTAGGGGGGCTGATGCCTGGGACGGGGAGGAGGGCTGATGCCGGTGGGGAGGGGGGCTGATGCCTGGGATGGGGGGGAGGGAGGCTGATACCTGATACTGGGAGGGAAGCTGATACCAGATGAGGGGGTGCGGGCTGATGCCTGATACGGGGGGGCAGGGGCTGAAACTTGATATGGGGGGGACTGATGCTTGGGACGGGGGTAAGGGGGCTGCTGCCGCCTGATGATGAGGGGGACTGCTGCCTGATAATGAGGGGGCTGCTGGGGTTGATGATGAAGGGTGCTGGGGCAGATGATGAAGGGTGCTGGGGGAGATGAGGGGGTTTACATGAGATGATGATGGGGCAAATGAGATGAGGAGGAGGATAGTGGTGGCATGAGGGGTGAGAGGAGGAGGGGGGTGAGGGAGCTTGAGGGGGGTTATGGTCTGAGAATGTATAAACTTTTTCAAACAGTGTTTAAAATTTTCGCATTCGCAACATAATACTTACATTTTTACATGGTGTGGATATTTTCACTTCTAATTCGCCACACATGTGGCTACATTAAAAAATAGGCTGCCCACCCCTGCTCTAAAATCTTATAACTCTATCAAACTAATGGTACAACTACCCATGCACCTCGCAGGGCTCTATCCCACCACTGTGTAACCCACACAGTTTCCTCAGATTCCCAGTCCCTCAATGTCCCACAATGCCCACACCCAACTCACAGTGTGTGACCGCGCGGCCCACTATTCAAATGTGTTAGAGTTGGTGTTGTAATGGTACCTGCCGGGCACTCCAGTACCTGAGCGCACTGACAAGGATCAGAAGGGATCCACAATCCAGCGATGTCCTCCGCTGTGCTTTCTCCTCCGCGCGGGATGGTATCCAGCCGGATGATCCCACCTTGAAGACCGTCTCTGCTTCAGTTCAGTCTAAGACCACAGTGCCAGGATCACGCAGGTAGCACTGTGTCCCTGACTTATAATAGCAAGGTTCCTATCTAAGGGCCTGTCCCTGTAGCTGCCACAAACTAACTGGGAGTCAGGGCCTAGCTGGGGCCTAGGGGAAATCTGGCCTAGTGCAGAGAGTCACAGACCCCTGCACACACACCTCTTACCCCTATCTTACTCCAGCTCCTACTGACTCCTCTTCCAGCCATCTCCTGTCTCAGTAAGCTAGCTGCACTATTGGCTCCTTAGCGTCACGTGGTACACTTGCCCCGGAGCTCTATGGGGCTTGTAGTCCCCGCGGAACCTTTCTCTATGGGCCTCCATATGCGGGCTGTACACTGCACATGCGCAACCCTCAACTGGCCACCCTGACTCCTGGCGCTCCCCGCGCAACATGGCCCAAGATGACGGCGCCCTGCAGCAAAGGCCCCCGAAGCTTAATGTAATTTCCAAGAATCCCTTGCTGCAGTGAAAGCACTGTATGCTGGGTGATAATGGTGAAAGGCAGGGTTGCAGACCTGTCTAAGACATGTGAATGTGCACACAAGTGATATTTTTATTTGCTATATGCCTTACGGTGAAGGGGTTTTCACCCACCATAACTTATATAATGTCAGTATATATATATATATATTGTATGTAATAAAATGATTATATTTAAAATATTATTGTACATAATGATATGTGCACATACAGTAGATTTGTAAAAATGTACCTATCGTCCTCCGCACCTCCGATCTCACTGCTTGAGTATGTAGCGTGGGAGGGCGGAAGGGACATGCATAGCATTCAGAGGAGCAATAAACCAAAAAGACATGACATCTGAATTTGCAGCATTTCCAGAGCATGTTAAGGGGAAATGAAAATGCTCATATCTAGCTTTGATGTATTTGTCAACAAGTGCTTTAGTGGATAGAATGGCTCTGTCATAATTTCGCAATCAACTTCAAACAGCGCAAAGAAAAGTAGACAATATTAGGCCGTGGTTATAACGAAAACAACGGACCGAATTAATGCAATAAAAGTTTACATATCTAGCGCAACGAGTGCGCAGACACGAACCGAAGGGCGACAGACCAGAGAACAGACCTGGGATTTTGTTTTCTGCAGGCGACGGCCGCGTCATGTGAGCCATTCAGTCAAAGAGGGCGAACCGCTCACGGCCACGCCTCCACCACGCCTCCTTTTCTCCTCCGGTTGCCTCCTGCCGGCAGTGCCGGAGCTGGTATAATCAAAGCCTTACTTTCTCTTGGGAGGTGGAGCATATAGGTTTTTGAATTATCACCTCTACGGTTGAGTTATGCTGGCAATGAAGGTGTGAAAAAAGAAATGCAGCTTTTTAATGGTACAGTAATTATAGTGATACAGAGAAGATTTTTTTTCCACACTCTAGCAAAATATTAGTAGAAACTATTTTTGGGCATCTGTAAGTGGAAAATGACCATCAAACCTACACAATCGATTTTGTTTCCATGAATTTGCTTTTACATGCCTATTGTACCTGAGACTGCTTCAAACTTTGCCCACGTGACATGCAGTACCTTGTTGTATTTAAACCAGCAGTTCAGTCATTTTTTTTTTAGTATTTCATTTTTTTATTCAATAGTTTCATGTGGGCAATCTCTACTTACCTAAAGAACTGCATAGCTGCTGCTCAATTAGTTCTCCACGTATTGATCGGCGAAATTTGGCCACATCTTTAGATATGGGATATGTTTTTCATCTGCTTCTGTCACTCAGTGGAAGCTCATGAATATTCATGAGCACTCCTGCACTGACATGTGCAAGAGGGAGGGCAAGGCTGACAAAGGAATGTGCCAGGGCTTTTGACAGGACATGAAGGGGCAGTGCCTTAGTAAATGCTTGTTAAAATAGAATACAAGAAAATTGATCTTTCAAAGTTGTTTTTTTAAAAACAGAAAATGCTAAAAGTATTTTTTCTTACTACAGAACTGATTTATTAAAAAAAAACACACATGCAGGATATTGAACGGCAGCTTTAATAGATAAAGACCAGTGTTGTTACAAACAATTTGGGTATTCAAAAACATAGTGGTCTGGATCAAATCCATACAGTATACAGGCAGTCCTCGGTTATCCGACACAATGTGTTACTCAAAATGACGTTGTAAAGCGAAACGTTGTAAAGCGAAACACGTTTTTCCATAGGAACACTGTTTAAATGAAAGGTTTCGTTCCTGAAGGCATTTTTAACACTAAAATACACCAAATATTTTATGCAAGCTATAAGATATGCAGCACACACATACATTATATTGTGTATATACTGTATTATATATATATATAATATAACATAATAAATAATATATTATATAGTATAAAATAATATTATATAGTATAATATTATATATATACGCTCTTATGGCGCTTTGCAATGTTGTTTATGTGAAATGTGTATATATATATATATACACATACACAACGTTGCAAAGCGCCGTAAGAGCGTTGGATAAGCCATTTTGGCGTTGTAAAAATGAACATAGGTATACATTGCATAGCGTTGGATAAGCCATTCGTTGTAAAGCGAAGCGTTGTAAAACGAGGACTGCCTGTATAGGCATTTTGTACTCCTCACATGCATTTGTTAACAATCTCTAATGTCCACATAAAATACAGACAGCACAAAAACAAATATCATAGAATTCATACTTCTTTTGCTAGCGGGCAATACTCTACTTAATGGAGGAAACAAATCTGAAACAATTGCAAACTTGTAGTGATCCTAGATATAATGTCAACCGATCAACAAAAAACAGAGAATGTGTTTTACAGCTTCCTCAGGGGTGATGCCATAGCCTCTATCCCTACCCTTTATATACCATAAATAATTGGTTTCAATTAATTGTAGAATGGGGGTATTGGATATACCTGGTTGGTTAAGTAATTGCAATAATCTACACAATTTATAAAATCCATAAAAACACCAGTTTGACATATACAACATGATTATATAAATGGTATAGATTATTGCAATTATGTAACCAACCAGGTACAGCCACGGCCGCTTTTAGTTTAACACTTCTCGGTTATTTTCCGGTGACTTTTTCAGAATGCCACGCACTTGACCGCGTTCATGCCACATTCATGCCATATTCATGCCGCTTTCATGCCGGCCGTCACCCGCGCTTGATCTGTTTAATGATAATGGTTCGGATTTAATTGGGTGCAATTCTTCGCGTATCCGCCAGGTGGCAGATATTCCTGAATTGTAATGAATTCTAATGTGTACACTACTGTACTGTACATGTGCTTCAGTAATGTGTCGACTTGCAGGTGTTTAAAAAATACCACAGTGGTCCATTGTGAATTGACCTTACAATACTGTATCAATTTAGGCGTTTCATATTAAAAACTAAATGCACAGTGTCTGTTGTTCTACAGTATTGTTCAGAGTTCTGAGATGAGCACACCACCGCAGTACGTATTAAAAAAGCCCGACTTAACGTACGCTTATTTAATATGGTCCGCAATTAATGCAGCAGATGATAGGATGGCCCCAGTTGGTCAAATTTATCAATATTTTATCGAACATTATGACTTTTACAAATTTTCACCAGATGCTCATGTGTGGAAGCGTGCAATAAGTAAAAAGTTATGTATCGATCCGTGTTTTTTTCGTATTGATCCTGCACCCGAAGTTAGAGGATGATATTGGTGTGTTGTACCAGATTTTTCCAGTGTCTTTGATCATGGAGACTTGGAGACATGGAGGGGGGTAAACTGTATGATGGATTACCTGTAGTTCAAAGAAATATTTTCAACATATCATCATAATGTTTTGATCCCTACACCCCCAAATTACAGTATGCCACCCATCTCATAAAGCATGTGCATGACTAGTATAGAATTAAAAAGCAACAGTACTGATTGATTCTCAGAATATCAAGAATTGTTATGCAGGCACATGTCGAGAAACGGAAAAATAATAACAAAAAAAACCCTTTTTTTTCAGACATGAACTTCTAAATGAATGGCAAGTTATACACGCATGCGCAGGAATGTAAGGCCACGCTCAGGAAGATTCAAGCCAGAAAGCCATCCATTAAAAATGAATGGTGTGGGAGAGGTATAGATAAGAAGTTGAAATCCTTGAGCCTTGTGATGTGTGGGGGCGAGGGGGAGAGCACTGTATGATGGATTATCAGTTCAAATAAATATTTTCAAAATGTCATCATAATGTTTAATGCGCCGAAATGTGATACTATAACAAGCCTATGCATTTCAACAATGTTCAAATGAGACATACTGTACTGTACAGTATAAAATAAACAGTATGAAAAGAAGTAAAAGTATTCATTACTAAATATACTGTAGAAATGCGACAATTTTATATTCGAAGAAGACACGACGTTATATATAGTCAGCATGGATTTATGAATCTAACCTTATTTGTTTCTTTGAGGAGGTAAGTAGGAATTTAGACGAGGGTAATGCAGTTGATGTGGTCTACTTAGATTTTGCAAAGGCTTTTGATACGGTTTCACACAAGAGGTTGGTGTACAAAATAAAGAAAATTGGACTCAGTAATAATATATGCACCTGGATTGAAAACTGGTTAAAGGACAGACAACAGAGGGTTGTCATAAATGGAACTTTTTCAGGTTGGGCTAAAGTCGTGAGTGGATTACCTCAAGGATCGGTACTGGGACCCCTGCTTTTTAACTTGTTTATTAATGACCTTGAGGTTGGGATCGAGAGCAAAGTCTCCATCTTTGCTGATGATACTAAATTGTGTAAGGTAATAGAATCAGAGCAGGATGAAATTTCTCTTCAGAAGGACTTGGAGAGACTAGAAACGTGGGCAGGTAAATGGCAAATGAGGTTTAATACAGATAAATGTAAGGTTATGCATTTGGGATGCAAGAATAAAAAGGCGACTTACAAATTAAATGGAGATATATTGGGGGAATCCTTGATGGAGAAGGATTTAGGAGTGCTTGTAGACAGCAGGCTTAGCAATAGTGCCCAATGTCATGCAGTAGCTGCAAAGGCAAACAAGATCTTATCTTGCATCAAACGGGCAATGGATGGAAGGGAAGTAGACATAATTATACCCCTTTACAAAGCATTAGTAAGACCACACCTTGAATATGGAGTACAATTTTGGGCACCAATCCTAAGAAAAGACATTATGGAACTAGAGAGAGTGCAGAGAAGAGCCACCAAATTAATAAAGGGGATGGACATTCTAACTTATGAAGAGAGGCTAGATATATTGGATTTATTTACATTAGAAAAAAGGCGTCTAAGAGGGGATATGATAACTATATACAAATATATTCAGGGACAATACAAGGAGCTTTCAAAAGAACTATTCATCCCACGGGCAGTACAAAGGACTCGGGGCCACCCCTTAAGGTTGGAGGAAAGGAAATTTCACCATCAAAAAAAAAAGGGTTCTTTACAGTAAGGGCAGTTAAAATGTGGAATTCATTACCCATGGAGACTGTGATGGCAGATACAATAGATTTGTTCAAAAAAAGGTTGGACATCTTTTTAGATGGGAAAGGTATACAGGGATATACCAAATAAGTATACATGGGAAGGATGTTGATCCAGGGATTAATCCGCTTGCCAATTCTTGGAGTCAGGAAGGAATTAATTTTTCCCCTTAATGGGGTTTTTTGTTTGCCTTCCTCTGGATCAATAAGTAAGTATAGATATAGAATAAAGTATCTGTTGTCTAAATTTAGCATAGGTTGAACTTGATGGACGTACGTCTTTTTTCAACCTCATCTACTATGTAACTATGTAACTATATTTTTGTAATACTGTATAAATCTTCAAATTTACAATTACTGCGCGCACACACACAGACTTGCAGAAAATGTATAGCTGTACTGTAGGTTGAATTGCTATTAGACTTTTAAGACAACAGCTCGCGATCACCCACCTGAGTTTTTAGACGGTATTGCAGTATTGCAGACAGCGCTAAAAATCAGAGTGCTAACATATCGAAAACCGCTCTGGAAAAAAAGACAACAGACCGCGTCTGGCCGCGGTTATCAGAGCGGCATGGCTACGGCCGCCATAGGATAAAGGCTGTCGCAGCTGTATATCCAATAACCCCATTGTACAATTCCTGCTGCCGTGAAAGACTGTGCTGGGCGGTTTCCAGTACCTGCTTTATTATACTTAGATTCCGTTTACCTGGAGACTCCTCTCTGCATTATCATATGTATTGTATATGTTCGATTCAAATATCTGATAACACTATCATATTCTATGTGAATTCATTTCTATACTCATTTTTATAGCTGCAATCCTCAGAATTTCTATCCCACACTGGTTCTCTTTTCCCTTCTTTTTGCGCTTAGCTCCTATTTTCAAAACATATTTTGGAAAGAATCCTTGTGGCATCCTTGGATTTGGAGCAGCATTCTAAAGGGATAGTTTCTGTATAATATATATATATTTACATCCCTTTTTGCCTGGCTTTAAAGTAGTTTACAGCAGATGGACTATATACATTGCTGTGCTAAGTTTCTAATACTTTGTCAGGGTGCTGGATCCATGAAAACTGGGCATGAAATATAGATGAAACAATAATGGGTGTCAAGTACTTTTATAGTACAAACAAGAGCTTTATTGGCAGCCGTTGATAATGCTCTTCACATAAAAATATTCTTCAGTTACACACATAAAATTATGGCATTACAGGGTTTGTACATCAATGCTTCTTCTCTAGGTAACTCTCACTCTTCTTACTCTAGGGAGGTACTTAGGCTTGTTCCTTCTCATGTTAGCTAGATTGGCCATCTCCTGTATAGCATCTGTTATACTCCATTTCAACTGGGCCCCTTCTGGGATTAGCCCTGCTCTCTTGTTCATTGGAATCAGTATCCCGGTGCTGAGTACTGTGTACCTTTTCTAGGCACACTTGGTCTGAGTTAGCTGCGGACCTTCCAGTTTGGCCGATCCAACTATGCCCGAGGGCTACTACTTGGAGAACCCCATTGGGACATATGCTTCCTCTTGGTGAATCTAGGGAGCTATCTAAATCCCGTTGTCATGGAAATGCGTCACCATGTGACGTCACGGCGTAATTTGATGCCAAGACGCTGCATAAGGAGGAGGGCAGCAAAAAGTTAAGTGGCGGTCTATGGGTGGCATAATTCCAAAACCAGTCCTGGATAGCGCACTTTCCCTAACTACAAAACAATAAAACAGGGACTTATATATACACTGAAACCTATTTACACGACTTCACTGTGAGGATCTCTATCTTCTAGAACCTTTTATCAGCCCTTATTTATAGCCTGGTGGTGACGTCACTGGTCACCATGCATAAAGTGGGAGTGGCTTCTTTCCTGGAAAGTCACTCTACCCCATGTGATGGGAGTGGGGCATTATCCTGCATGAGCCCACTCAGTTAACTCTTTAAGGCCATTAACCTCGTAACTTAAATAGTAGTAACTGGGGGAGGGGACTATAAATAAAGATAAAGATAGAAAATTGTTATGTGTTTATATATATATATATATATATATATATTTATATCTTATAATCATCTTCCTGTTTAGTTACACATTCATATTGTAATAAACAATGTCATAATTCAGTCTAATAGTTTAAAGTCTTTACTGCATTTTCAGCCTAGTAGTGATGTGAATTGTCTCTAAATTCTATTTTCTGCAGGAATTGTGTATTTTCCCATTTCCCATTTCTTTTATTATCCAGCGTAAGGCCGAGTCCATAGAAGGACAGGCAGAAGGACAGGCAGCGCTGAGGCGTGCGGACGCTCCGCGCTGAGCCCCTGCATCCTGAGGATGCCTTGAGAGGGGGCTCATGCGAGCGTCCGCAGGCGTGCTCAGGCTTTGGAGTTTTCAGCCGAGCGCCAAGCTGCTTTTCAGCGCGCTGTTGGCTGAAAACATCCAATCAGCCTGAAGCAGCGTCAACGTCACGGCGCCGTGACGTCGGCGCCATGACGTTGACGTCAGTGCGTCGCGGTCGATTAACCCAGCGACGTCACTGCCCCGCCTCCAACCACCTCCCCCCCGGCTCCCTTCGCGCACGCTGGCTCGTCTGCAAGTCCGTGGAATCGCGCTGACTTAAGCAGGCGAGCCTCAGCGTTAGCGCGCCTCCGCTCTCCTGAAGCCTCTATGGCCCCGGCCTAAAATAAATTGAAATACCTGCTGCCCTGTTTTGGTGCTCACATGTGCAAAGTGTGGGTGAAGCCATTGCAACAGTTGGGTAAAGATGAAACAAAGTAGGTGAAAGCACCATTACTATGTGAATGGAAGAGGGCACACAGCCAATGTACTGTATTTTCTTTTCAGGTGTGTTCATGGCTCCTCCTTTCATTCACTTTATTCCTAACCTTTGAATTGAATTCTAGGAATGTATTAATACCATGATAAGCCATTTGACTTTAGAAGAGGAACAGAATGATAATTGCACTTCCAATGGCACTGACAAGCAACCTTTGCCTGATCTTTGTAATGTAATTGAACTTGTTGCGAAGATACCATGAGTACATTTGGCAAGATGATGGCAAAATAAGTAGCAACAAATCACACGAATTACAAAACTGCAGCACACAATAGCCTGAGAGCCGGAAATAATCTCAGTGTGTGCTGTGAAAGTAAAACAAATAAAGATTAGTGTCTTTTGTTGCACTTTCCTGATGTAGAGCCGATTAGTCAGCAGTTTAGTTAGACAAGTATGCCAACCTAATTCTAGGAAAGTTAATTTAATACCAGTCTTGTGCAACATAGTGTTTGCTATGCAAAAGAAGAACTAGAGGTGTCAGTATTATTGGTTGGGAAACAGATAATAAACATATTATTAGATATTCATTATATTTAGGTTCACTGTCCACCACAAGAACAATGCATTGGTTTTCCCTTTGTATAAATGAGGTACAATCTCAGACATGTCTACTCTCACTGTATTTCTGTGTCTCTCTACTTTTAGCATCAGTGACCTCATTTCAAAGAAGCGACAGTGGAATTCAGAAAGTTTCCACGAAACAGCATTTTTTGGGGCAAGGATCCCCCAAATCTCACTGATTTGTGTCCTTGGAAGTTGGCGTTTCACAGATACGGCTGCTATTGCTTCAACCTGCCATTTTTGCATCAGTGTTGGGCCATGAAAAGTTTGACAAATTTCCTGTCGCAGACTTTACTATCAGGCCACCTATGCTGATCTTTAAAGGCGCAAAGCCAATTCTGATCAGTTGGTCTTCGGAAAGTGTTTTATTCATGCTAAATGTTTCCTTAGTTTGGGAAAATTGTGGTGGCGTACAGAGCCAAAATTATGAAAATTGTGTCAGTGTCCAATTATTTCCGTATCTAACTGTATATATATATATAAATACAAGGCACCACCTTGAGAAAGGTTCCACTCGTGGACCAAAACGTCGGTTCTGTGTCTATTCATTCAATACACTTGTTTGATCAATTCTGGAGTGCTCCCTGCTGATTTCGTTCCCAAACGGTATCGTATTGCTTATATTCCATTATAGGATATGCATCCACACCAGTGACTTTTATTACCGAGTGCCTTTGGTTCCTTTCTATGCTATATATATATTATATATCAAAGTGTATATGTATACAGAAATATTCCTAGAAAAAACATCAACATCCCAAATAGAACAATTTTATACAAATCCGATTGAAAAAGGACAAATATTCTAGAATCTCATCAAAAAGGGGAACCATAATGCCTATCTAACAGTATGAAAAATGCTCAAGGCTTAATATACTCCTACCAGAAATATCTTACAATACCCTACAATACCTATACAATAATCATTTATAGAAGCATTTGAGATTTAATTACTCATTTATCCATCTAGGGCTAATTGTGTCTATTGTAAAAATCCACCCACTGTCTTTCTGTAAGAGAACTAATTCTCGGTCTCCTCCTCTTTTGAGAGTAATTGTAGCTATAATCTTACATAGTTACATAGTAGATGAGGTTGAAAAAATACATATGTCCATTAAATTCAACCTATGCTCAATTTAGACGACAGATACTTTATCCTACTGTATGTCCGTACTTACAGTATATTGATCCAGAGGAAGGCAAACAAAACCCCCCCAGTGAAATTTCATCTAATGATATCTCATAAGGGGAAAAATAAATTACTTTCTGACTCCAAATATTGGCAATCAGATTACTCCCTGGATCAACATCCTTCCCATATTTATGTATTTGGTATATCCCTGTATATCTTTCCTTTCTAAAAAGATGTCCAACCTTTTTTGAACATATCTATTGTATCTGCCATCACAGTCTCCATGGGTAATGAATTCCACATTTTTACTGCCCTTACTGTAAAGAACCCTTTTCGTTGTTGCTGGTGAAATCTCCTTTCCTCCAACCTTAAGGGATGACACTGTGTCATTTGTACTGCCCTTGGGATGAATAATTCTTTTGAAAGCTCCTTTTATTGTCCCCGAATATATTTGTATATAGTTATCATATCCCCTCTTCTTAGAAATCAGATTATCGATCCCCTTTATTAATTTGTGTTCTCTTCTCTAAGCTTTCTCTAGCTCCATAATGTATTTTCTAAGGAGTGGTGCCCAAAATTGCACTCCATAATCGAGGTGTGGTCTTTCTAATGTGAAATGAAAAGTGTACCGTGCACCAAATTGTGATCTTAGAAAATTCACAATAAGTGAATCAAATAATTATGACACTAAAATAGTGTTAAAAACATTAAATAATGTTCAATAAAATAAATAGTGAAAGTGAATGTTAATAAACAAATAATTACTTAAGTGTCTAAAATAACATCAGTGAAGTGGTAGGATACGAGGAGGCGGTTCCAGGTAATTTGGTCACCACCAAAACTTTCTTTAAGAAGGTGGACACAAACTTTTTCCTACTTGCGTTGAGTAACCACAAAAAATCATGGATTAATAACATACCGGTGGGACAATTTATGCGCCTGAAGAGAAACTAGCGTAAATAGAGATTTTGAGGACCAAGCTGGTATTCTGTTCAATAAATTAATCGAGGGAGGCTATGATGTTAATTGCCTCTTAGATTATTTGGAAAAAGTTCTAGTTATGAATAGGGAATAACTAGTAACTAAAAAGACAAGGGAAGTGAAGGATAAAACTTGTGATAATAAGACCCTAATTCAAGTCCCATTCATAACAAATTTTGACTAAGCTATCTATAGAATACAGAACATTATTAGAAAACATTGGAACATTTTATACAATGATCCAGTTTGGAACCACACATTGAGCCTAGACTGAAATGTATGTTTCGGAAAGCTAAGAACCTTAAGAATAGTCTAGCTCCTAGTAATATTGGCATTAAAGATAACACTATTCACGGACATCATGGTTATCTAATAAATCAAGAGGTAACTACAAATGTGGTAAATATAAAGCATGCAGTCAATTGGATACAGAAAGAAAGAACGTTAGTTAATCTGTTACCAAAGAAAAATGTATTATTGAAGACTGCATCTCATGTAAATCCATGTTTGTGGTATACCTCTTGGAATGTCCCTGTGGACAACTGTACATAGGACAGACTAAATGGTGCCTGAAGACACGTATTTTTGAACACATGAGGAATATTAGAATAAATTATGACAAACAAAGTGTTCCCCGTCATTTCACACAGTATCATAATAGTGATCCGTCACTAATGAACTATAAGAGTATTCAGATCGTACCACCTAGTAGAAGAGAGGGGGATCGTGTTAAAGCTTTGTCCATAAAAGAACGTTTTTGGATTTATAATCTCAAAACTTTGGCTCCCTTATTTATTTATAAAATGTTTAACAAGGAAGTAATACATTGAGAGTTACCTCTCATTTTCAAGTATGTCCTGGGCATAGAGTTATGATGACAAATGGTTACAAATACATAGTTACATAAGTGAACAGGGTATACATTATATACAAGACATTGCATGAACAGTTAAAGATAATATATATTATAGGCGTATGTAACAGTTACAGACCAGATTAAAATGTGAGAAATCTTTAGTTTTTAAAGAACTTAGATTGATGGGGGCTGTGAGAGTCTCTGGTAGATTGTTCCAGTTTTGGGGTGCACGTTAAGAGGAGGAGTGGCCGGATACTTTGCTGAAACTTGTGACCATGAACAGTCTTTTGGAGTCAGATCTCAGTGGATAAGTGCTGCATGTGGTAGGAGTGAGGAGCTTGTTCAGATAGACGGGCAGCTTGCCCAGAAAGTGTTTGAAGACAAGACAGGAAAGATGAACTTTGCGCCTAGACTCAAGTGATGACCAATCTAGTTCTTTGAGCATTTCGCAGTGATGTGTGTGGTATTTTCATTGGAGAACAAAACAGCATATTGAATTGTAGAGGGTATCAAGCTTGCTAAGGTAGGTTTGGGGTTTCGAGCCGAATACTATGTCCCCATAGACGATAATTTGCATTAGCATAGGCTGTGTGATACGCTTTCTGACCAGCAGACTTAGGGAGGATTTGTTCCTGTAAAGTACACCTAGTTTGGTGTAGGTTTTGGATGTTAGGGTATTAATGTGCATCCTGAATGTTAAATGGGAGTCAAACCATATGCCCAAGTATTTAAAACTAGTAACAAGAGTTAGGGTGGTGTTAGCGTTGGTTCTGATATTCTTTTGTATCTGTATTTTGTGTTTTTTATGGTCAAGCCAATTGCAGTTGGAATCCCCAAGAACTAGCAGCTCACTCTTCTCATTCAGAGAGGAAAAGGAGCCAAGAAACGGAGTGATATCAGTCAGGGACTGCATAGGGGCTTTATGGGGTGGTAGATGCCAGCAATCAAGATGGGCTGAGAAAAGAGGAGGAAGATTTTGCCAACTAGGATTTCCAAAGAGGGTGGGCTTGGGGGGCAATTTAACAGTGTAAATTGTAAGGTGTCTGCAATAAAAAATAACACCCCTCCTCCTCTCTTTGACCTATCTTTCCTAGGGTCTGAATGAAGAAATAGATGGCTGGTCCTTGTATTGAATACTGTTAATTTCATTTGTTTAACTAATTTGTTCTATCACTTTTTGATATTTTTATACATTTATTATGTATTTTATTTTATTATATATTTTTATAAGATTTTTAATATTAAGATTTTTTAAAGTAGTGTGGGTTTATGGATATATTTATATAAATATATTATATTTTCATATATATTTTTCAGATAAACCAACCCGGTTTGTCACTACTGGTAATCTGATCCCACTGTTGCTCTCTATTAATCCTTGCCTTACTTTTGACAATGTTGTTGTGCATATTTGTAATTGTGTAAATTAACCTTCATGATCTGCTATTTCTGATGTTGTCTTTCATGTTTTGTTTGTTTGTTTGAGCAATGTTGTATTTCATTTGTGATGTTATTCATTCTATGTCATTTGATATATTGCTCTTTTTTCATTTTAGCTTATTGATTGTTTTTATCATTACGATTTCTACAAATTGCATTTTTTATAGTTTTATGGTCTCTTTATCTAAGACACTGTCAATGTTCGCGAACTGACAAATGGGTTCATTTGATAAGAAGTAGTTTATTATAAAGTATGATCACACTCATTCAAAAGTCTATAAGACTCTCTGCCAGGGAGTGTCCAAGCAGGCTTTTTTATACATTTAATTTCCTTTGTCTAAAATATGTTACTAGGCAGATTATACTAACCACTCCTTAATTCTTAAACAAATCATTTTACAGATAATTACAACCTGGTTAGAACTGGCTTAAACCATCTCTGAATAGGTACCTGGTACAAACTTTCACTATTAATGTGGGCGTTACTTCGGGCACAGTCGTAAATCTACTTAGAAGTGAAACTCTCTCATTGACACCACACACACATTCCTACACACAAAATGGAGACTGAAAACATAACAGACAAAATGGAAACAGAACATTGCTTTCAATCCTTCTCCAGAGACCCCCCAGTCCATTTCAGTAATATATCAACAGCATCTTCATTGCAGCAATATTACTTCATCAACACCATGTATATTTTATTTTGTGATCCTTTTAAAACATTAAAATGGTTGTATTTTAACCTGAGGCTAATGTAAACTTAGATATGAAGGGTACTCTCTTGATCTGCTTTTTAGAAATAGTTTTTTCTTTTTCTGATAGTAACTGTTGTCCATCTATATTCTTAACCCTTTTCACGTGAATAGAAAACAGATCATCTGAATATCCCCTTGCAGAAAATGTTCTTGCCATTTGATTTAATCTCATCTCCAAATTTTCTGGAGTGTTTACAATTCTTTTTACATGCAACAATTGCCTTAAAGGTACATCCTTAATTAAGTGTGGTGGATGAAAACTATCAGTTTAAAGTAAATTATTACAATCAGTAGGTTTACAGAAAAGATCAGTATATAGCATATTCTGTTTGTTACTAACGTCAACAACCCAAAACATGTATCTTAGTATAATCAACTTCAAACTAAATGTAATAGTTAAATGTTTGCAATTCGACCTACAGTATTGACAAAATCAACAAGTGTCTGCATTTCTCCCTGCCATAAAAGAAAAATATCGTCAATATAGCATTTCCATAGGCAGCAATGTCGCACATAAACAGCATCCGTATAGACAAACCGTCTCTCAAATGAGTCCATAAAGATGCCAGCATATTCAGGTGCGACATTGTTGACCATGCCTGTTCCTTAGCATTGCTGGTAAAATGAAGACTCAAAACGAAAATAATTATGTGTCAAGATGACCTTCAACATGTCCGTATAAAAGGCACAGTGTTTATCAGAAAAATCAGCAACAATCATATTTTTTACCGCTTCCATACTTTCCAAATGCAGAATGGAGGTAAAGAGGCTTTGGACATCTATGTAGCCAATAATATACCTTTATTTACCTGGCCAAATGGGTCTGCCCGGGGATTTGGCTTATCTTTGTGAATTTTTGGTAATACCGGTTGTACTGGATGATAACGTGTAAGGAACGTTTTAAGATTAGAATCAATAACATACAAAAGGTGTGTTTCTGTCAACACAGAATCAATTCTTGATTTGATCTGAAAAGTAAGATCATAGATTGGCAATGTATAGTTGTTAGTATTAGACAATTGCCTTAGTATTTCCTGCCTGTATTGCTTAGGATCCATGATGACTAAGACCCTTCCCTTATCTGCAGCCTTAAAAGTAATTGTTTTATCCTTAATTAGTTCAATTGCCTCTCTTTCCTTTCTACAAAAGTTGTTATAATCCGGATTCTTATACCAGTCAAATCTATTCAAATCCCTTTTAACAAGATTAGAAAAAGTCTCAATAGTGTTATTAATCATAAGTGGTATATATTTACTCTTTATTCTAAACTTGTTAGGAACGGTCAATGTTTGTGTCCAATTCCCCTGGGTAGATGTCTGGATTGTCTCATTCAATACAGGCTCATTAGATGATGGGGAATGAAAAGCAGCATGTAATTTCAAAAGTCACACAAATTTAAACAAATCAATTTCAGTAAGAAAGCAATCTTCTTTAATGTGGGTACAAATGAAAGCTCCTTTTGCAATACCTTCGTTTTGAAACTAAGAAAAATCACGGGATGAAATATTATGGATTATCATCTCTGGGACCGCATAGTCCTTATCCTGTCCTGCCTTGACTACTGAAACCTTCTCCCAGATAGCATTCCCCTCCTCACTTTCCCAACTTCAATCCATCAAAAATGCTGCTGCTTGACTCCTCTACCTCACTCACTGCCCCACCTCTACTTCTTCACTATGCAAATCCCTACACTAACTTCCCATATCTTCTTGAATCAAATTTAAAATCCTAGTTTTGACATAGTTCGCAACGACGTGGCCCCACCTTAAATCTCAGCCCTCATCCCCAAATATATCCCTAAACGCCCCCTCCATTCTGCCCACAACATCCGTATCTCCTCCTGCTTTATTTTTTCCTCTCACTCCAGCCTACAAGACTTCGCCCCCTCTCTCTGGAATTCCCCACCCCGCACCTTTAGACTCTCCCCCAGCTACCAGATATTCAAACACTCTCTGTAGACTCACCTTTTTAAGGAATCCTATCTGACATAGTTCTGACATCCATCCACCAACCCTATTGATACTAGCTGTGCAGCTGGACCAAACTCCATGATACCTAACACCCCCTAACATCCACATCCCCAAACTTGAATAGATCCATCAGTGGGGCTAGACCATACTGCCTCTTGAGGTATACACCACTCCCACAATGATCAGCCACACGTATTGGATTTCTCATTAGACCCGATAGGCCCAGGCCTAGGGTAGCATGCACAATCGGCACTTGTTGTCTGTGCATGCGTGACCGGCGCTTGTTGTTTGTGCATGAACGATTGGCGCTTAGCACCTGTGTAATCAGCGCTTGTCACCAGCGAATGTGCAATCGGCGCTTGCCTGATCGTGCATGTGCGGTCAGCAATGTGACATCACAGAGCATCGCATTGCCATAGCAACAGGACGCACACAGCTGGAGGAGGAGGGCGGCACCAAGTAAGTGCCTAAGTGAGGCATGTTTTTAAATCTGCCATTGTCAGCCACTTTACCTTTTGTCTTAACATTGCCCCTTATTCACTTTAGATTGTAACTCACCAAAACAAATCTCCTTTATTTTTACCACTGTACAAAGTAATTTTGCTGCTGTTTTTAGCAATCCACATTTTTTTTTTTAACTCTGGAAATATCACAGCAGGAGGGGAACAGATCTCCACCTCCTTAGGGCCAGACTCAATATACTACGAAGTGGCCATTCACACCATTATCATCTGAAAACTCCCATTGACTTCAGACAGTATAGATTAACCCCCTTGGTGCTCATCCCTCTCCCTCTCTCCCTCCCACCCTCCCTCTCAAATGTAGTTCAAAGTTGTAGTAGCTGCATTGTTCCGGAAGAAATGCAGATTTGTTGTAGGTAGGGATATCATTTAGCAGACTAACATTACATTTCTTTGTACATTAAATCGAAGTGTACAGAGCTTTACAAACCTCATACGTTTTTTCTTCAGTACAGTACACCTCACCTGAAGAAGAAGCCTATGAGGTTTCCAAAGCTCTGTACACTGTAATCTCATCTACAAAGAACTCTAATGTTTGTCTGCTAAAAGGTATCACAACCTACAACACACATACATCACTCCTATAACAATAAACTTCTTAATAACCTGATTATTAGGCCAATGGTGTTATATATCAAGGTGAAAAATTGATTGAAAGGAGAGAATTGTAAACATTCCTCGCTCAATCAAAGCACCAAGCTATTCTCCACCTCCCTGACTGTGTTCACTGTCCATCTGAAGAGTGGTTACATGGAGCAATACAAGGAGTTTGTTGGCTCATAATGAGGGGCCATGCAGATGTAGCTAAGTTTTCTTCGGTGCCGCTGCCATCCCAGGTCGTGCGTGCGTCCCCAGAGAATTAACACTGCAGGGGATCCCATTTGGAAGCTCGGGCCCCACGAAGTGCGACCGCGGCAGGCACTACCACGACACCGCGGAGCATTGCTTTCCAGACAGCGGCGCTAGACACAGTGCGCCTGGCTACAGCTATGTTTCTAACCTCTCTCGATATAAAATCTGCAACAAATGTGAGAAACTTGGATACCACGTTTCTTACCATGGACAGCTACAAACATAAATAAATAAAAGTACTAAAGTACAATTTCTTCATCGAACGTATTATATAGATGTAGAGATGTAAGAAACATTTAGGCCATTTGCAAATACGGAGAATATCTGCATTTGGTCACTGCAAAAATATCAGGAAAATATCAACATTCACACAAAAAAGAACCACAATCTCACTCAGTGATTAAATTCACTAAGATCCTTTTCTGACATGGAAATGCGGCTTTGTGGATTATTAAATAGTAAGTAGCAAAATCGTTATTGCTTTAACAAATATTTCAAACCCATTGAAATGAATGGGGATTAATGCTTCTCTAGCAAGTTTAACATCTTATTGAAAATGCTGAGAAGCTGGTAAATTATACCAAACAATGTATTATTACCTGGCATTTAAGTGAATGTAAATTAACACATTGTTAATTCACACAATGCATAAATACTTCCTTACCAATCACCATTCTGAATAAGGGGATAACTCTGCTGTACTTTTTTACTCTATGTCTAGAGTTCTATTTTATTTTTAACTTGGAATGTTATTGACATTTTCAATACTAACAACAAATAAAAATACTAAATAATAAGGAACCAGAAGACAGGCGGATACAGAAATTAAAGGGGATAGGAGGGGGGGGGGGGGGGGGTTTGTGTGTGACATTTTTATCTTTACATTCAGAGCTTATATATCACTAATAATAATAATAGCATGTTCTAATATAGCGCTGCTAGTTTTACGTAGCGCGTTACAGAGACATTTTGCAGGTCCCTGCACCGTGGAGCTTACAATCTACGTTTTTGGTGCCTGAGGCACAGGGAGATAAAGTGACTTGCCCAAGGTCACAAGGAGTTGACACCGGGAATTGAACCAGGCTCCCTGCTTCAAACTCATTCATCTAATTCATCTTTAGTTTATAATAGTAATTATACTAATGAACCCTGGTGTATCTCGTCCTTTTCTCCATATAGTCTCTAACGTGTTGGTCCTCCTAATCTTTCTCTAATTTCTGGTTTCTCACTGTTCTTGAAATTAATGGACTTTTTTTTGTAACCCTAACTATCTATCCAAGGATCCCACATCTTATTAAACCTCTTAACAATATGATTTAGGAAAGAAGTGAGTTTCTCCATAGTTGTTATTTCCTGGATTCTCCATCGTTGGGATGGGGCTAAATAACTCTTCCATGCTGCTGAGATTGCACATCTAGCTGCTGTTAGTACAGTATGTATGATATGATATAAGTATTCCAATGTAGTGGCCTATATTCTCTACTGGCTTAGCTAATTGGTATATTAGTAGGTCTAGAGGTATTGTGATTTTCACTGTATCTTCTATAAGTTTTTGAATCATTAGTCAGTATTTTTGTATAGTTGGGCATAGCCACCACATATGGGCCATATCTCCTATTTCCTCAGCATAGTTCTGAGGTTTTTGGGAACATCTGATGCAATCTTTGCAGAGTTAAGTACCAACAAAATATAATTTTGTAGATATTCTCCTTTGTCGTCATACAGATTGATGTTTTTGAAGCATTATCCAAATGTTTTCCCAATCTTCATTTGTTATGTCCAAATTTAGTTCCTCCGCCCATCTTCTCATATAGAGATGGGGGGGGGGGGGGGACACACTTTCCCGTACAGTATGTTATTCATTTGGAATACACTTGGGTGAACAAGCCTTTCTGAGATATTTCACATGTCTACACATCCTTGATATATTTGTTGAGTCTGGGAATTCCACATGGGGTGATCTCTTTTGGATATAATGTATAATCTGAAGGTAGTAAAATAGCTAAGATCTGGTTAATTTATACTTGGAACATATTTCTTCAAATTGCAGCATCTTTCCTCTACTTATTAAGTCTCCAATATCTATTATGGTTTTATCTTAAGACAATACACAACCGCAGAGCTACATTCCTCAGTGATCAAAATTATATAACAATTTGGTTCATACAATAAAGCCCACCAAAATAAATTCTTAAGGGAAAGAAAATACTGTGTGCAACTCAAATAAATCAATAATGGGTGTATATGACCACCTAAATACAGAAGTCATGCAGCTTGGAGATCTCATGGATTGTCCAAATCCTTCCAAGCACTGTTGTCAGCAAGAGTCCTCCTTGGTGCTGGTCCTCAATAGTAAGTGCAAAGTGCAATAAATGGAAAAAGATACTAAAACAGTTTATAAAATCAAACAATAGTAATGTTGTAACTAATTTCAACATCCATTCATTGCAACACAGTGTGTATGGATTCAAGCTGTTAGCGAAACCACCGTGAAACAGAGATGATACACAATACCAAATAGCAATGGTCTCTCACACACGCTTCACAGTTCCCCCAGATTACCACACATACTGTAGGGTGGAAAATTATATATAGTTCATTTAGTACGTGCAGCGAATATAGAGATGAATGAGACACTTAGGAACTCACATAAATACTTGATTGTTGTTAAGGGTCAATACTCCTTCTATAAAGTGGAATTCGCGAGACTGTTGGAGTTTTGTATAATTCTCCAATTCCTTCTAGATATGGGCCTCTGAATCCAAATGCTTCCATTGTTCCATCTAGAAATATCCAATCAATTCTGTCAAAGGTTTTATCCGCGTCTAAACTTAGTAAAATTGCTTTGGTTTTTGTTACATTTATGTGATCGATCAAATTAATAATTTTCCTGGTATTATTGGAAGCCTGTCCCTCACTAATAAATCCCCCCCTGGTCTATATGAATTAGCTGTGGTAGGATTAGGATTGGATTCTGTCTATTAGCTAGGATATTATTATATATCGTCGTCTGTATGTAGTAGGGATATCAGGCAGTAACTACCACATCTTATAGGATCTTTTCCATCTTTATGTATTATTGCTATGTTGGCTCAGGACATAGATTGTGGAATCACTTTTCCCTCTAGAAATGAATGAAATAAACATAGAAGGTAGGGAGCTAGGATTTTTAAATATTTTGTTATTACCGCTTGCACATTATTGAGATAAAGAGGACTGTGCTACACACAGGTTTTTCCAGACTGACTGTACACAAAGAATACCGAGAGTGTTAAACTTTGTGCTGCATCATTTTCTGAAAAATGACATAACATTGGAAATGTAATATACTGTAGCCAGTATTGTCCTCTGTGAACAAAAGATAGGAGTTTTCCATAAAATAACGCCGCTTTCAGGATTTTAACATGTCACAATTTGCCACATGTGCAGAATTAATGCAAGTACATTTGTGGAAGCTACATTTAAGCCGTTAAATGTATGAGAAAATTGTACTATTGAATTTGTCCTGGGTTCATTTGCTCATAAACCAGCCATCTTCGGTAATTTAGGAGCCAGCTATGCATTGGAATGCAAAGTCTTAAGCAAACGGAATACTTGAAATATCACTTTCAATCCTTAGGTGGCTGGACTGCATTGTAGATCACCACAAAGTGGGAACGCCCTAAGAAAGTGACAAAGAATTATGTTAACCTTTGGATTGTAAGCTCCTTTTAGTGTCCTTCTTACCTACAGTCTTGTGTCAGTACTTGGTCTTATTTTTGTATGTTATATTTTGTTATTGTTAAAACAACATTTGAACTCAATTACACTGCTTTACTGAACATGGGTTCTAGAGTAAAGATTATATAGGTTCGAAAGATTATATAGGTTCTATGTTTTATCAAACAGTTTAATAGAAGGGTTGCATTTCCTTCTTGCATTTACTATAGGTTAGGGCAGTGTTTTTCAACAGGAGTTCCTACTGTAGGAACCCCTGGATTCCCTTGGCTTCCATACATTTTCAGGTCATTTGAAAATTGCACCAAGTGCAGAAGAATTTACAATGCATCTGATCTCAGATACGCTGTTAGAGAGGGTTGGGGTTCCTTACAATGCATCTGATTTCAGACGCGCTGTTAGAGAGAGTTGGGGTTCCTTACAATGCATCTGATCTCAGACGCGCTACTAGAGAGGGTTGGGGTTCCTTACAATGCATCTGATCTCAGACACACTGTTATAGAGGGTCTGGGTTCCTTACAATGCATCTGATCTCAGATGCGCTGTTAGAGAAGATTGTAGTTCCTGACAAATCATCTGTTCTCAGACGTGCTATTAGAGAGGGTTGGGGTTCCTTACAATGCATCTGATCTCAGATGCGCTATTAGAGGGGGTTGGGTTCCTCAGAATGTCATAATATAATTAAAGGGTTCTTTAACCAAAAAAAGCTTTAAAAAACACTGGGGTAGGGAGCACAGTTTGTCCATGTTTCTTGATGCTCTGTGTTTGCTTGGCAATCAAGAGGAGAAAATTGGCCAAGAAAAGCATAATGTGTTTGTTTTAAAGCAGACCAATGTGATCTGGATAACCTTGTCCCTAATTAATCATAGGACTTCTCTGATCCTAGAGATACTTAAAAAAATGTCTCAGTATGGCAGTCTGCTGTAATCCAATCCGTGACACGGTAGTCATTGAAATGCGCTGGGATTTAGAATGAAACGTGCTCCACTGGTGCTTTCCCCCCTATACCCAACAGAGAAGATGGTGTTAAACGACCCTTTCTGTTCAAAAAATATGACAAACAACAAAGGAGAAATGTACTTTTAATCTATTATCACAAATTCTAAGTGGTGCTTTAATATGATTGCCCGCCAAACATACAATACAGAGTGTTAGGGGCCTATTCTGTATTAGCCGAAGTGGCCGAATTGGGCCATTTTCATCTGAATGTCTCCACTGACTCCAGTAAATTTTGGTTGCAAAAACGACCCCAATCGTCCGCTTTGGCTGATATAGAATAATGCTCTAATCCTGTTGATGCCAGCAGGGCCAGCAATGCATTGCGTCTTGCATGAAAGGGATAGCTATGCAATGTGAAGTACAGGGACCATTTGAGATTATTCTTTTCAATATGACAATACGGATTGATGAGAGGGGAAGAGTGACGTGGTCATACAGATGTAGCAAGCCTAAGTGTCGTCAGTGCTGCTGCCACGCGTGGTCACACGACAGTCACGGGCCAGAAGGATTAATGCTGCTGGGGGTCAGAAAGCATGGACCACCCCTGCAGTTCTATCGTGGCAGACACTGGTCCGGGTACCACAGAACTTTGCATGTTTGCTCGCGGCACCAGGGACAATAAGTATGGCTACATCTGTAGGCACAGTATGGTGCCCCTGTCATTTGAATTGTGTGTGAAACTATCGTACCAGATGAATTAACATATACGCTACACCAGGGGCGCTCAACACCAATCCTCAAGACTACCCAACAGGACAGGTTTTCAGGATATCCCAGCTTCAAAGACTGAGCCACTGATTGAGCCATCTGTGCTGAAGCAGGGATATCCTGAATACCTGACCTGTTGGGGGAAGGGGAGAGTCTTAGGGATTGGAGTTGAGCGCCCCTGCTCTACACGTAGTGAATGCACTTTGAGGACATGAAAGGAGCAGTTAACACAGTGACTGCACTCTACCAAGTAACATCTCCTTTTTGCCACTTTTATCATTTGTTTACTAGCATTGCAGATTCGGGCCCAGAAGTCTGTGGCACTTATTCAATATGAGGTAATGCCGCATCCCTGGGGAGGATTCTAGTCCCATTCATTTGAATTGAGCTGAACTTTTCATTGGTGCTGGGAAATGAACTCACAGAATACAGAACCCGGCAACGAATTTTTTTTTATCAATGCAAAACTGGTGTAGAACCAGTGGAAAACCAGTGCAAAACCAGTGCCAAACAAAGAAACTGCCCCAGATTTCTGAAATAAATATCCCATTTTCTATTGCTTCTCTGATCAATTTGAGGCTGCTTTTTGCTCCAGTTTTCCCGTAGTTTTGCTGCCAGGAAATCTACTTATTCTCCTATGGGCCCGTTAGATGCTCCTGCTACACTACAGAGATGGCGGCACGACGGAAGTTATACATCAGTTTTTCAGAAAGTCACTATGTTGCTTTCCGTGAATATTTCTCCAAAGCAGAAAAAAAATGGATAATGTCACATTTGTATGCAAAAAAGTCGTTTGCATCCAGAAAGGTCTTTGGGCCAGGTACAGTAAATGGAACGGACTTATTTCTCCTTCCAGCGTTGGCAAAGCATTGCACAACACCATGTTGCTAGGCTGCCTGCAAGGAAGGGGTTATTATAGTATGCGACATGCGACACATAGCGCTCCACCTCACATTTTCTCTATGTACGCAATGATAACTTCCTTACCTTTGTCTAACAGATTTTTTCATACATTTTTCCCCTTGAGATTGACAGACTGCCTTAACCCTCAAAGTCCATGTCTGTAGGTTGTGACAAAGCTTGATTCCCAGTGACCCTGGAGTATGACTCACAGCAAAATGATGTGACATACGTAGGAACAGATTTACTCTCTCTTTCGTGCATTCTATGCTTCCTTTGTTCCTATTGCATGTATTTCAATCATTTACCTGTTTTGTTTTCAGCACCATTGAGGTCCTTATGTTATTCCTCAGTCTTGGGATATTTTGTGTAAACGGTTCACCAGTGTCCTACAACTCGTTTCTCCAAGTGGCTGGACTGGAACACAAATGTATAAGTAAAAGGCCACAAGAATATTGTAATGTAATTTAAAGATACATTGTAAATGGCTTAAAAAGGATTACACTTTTACATTTTACATGTATGTATAGCAGGGGTTTTCAACCAGGGTTCCTAGGAAACCTTGGGTTCCCCGGGCATCTCTAAAGGGTTCCCTTAAATTTTCAGGTTATTAAAATTGTTCCAAATACAGAAGAATTTACAATGCATCTGATCTCAGACGCGCTATTAGAGAGGATTGGGGTTCCTTACAATACATCTGATCTCAGACGCGCTATTAGAGAGGGTTCGGGTTCCTTACAATGCATCTGATCTCGGAAGCGCTATTAGAGAGGATTAGGGTTCCTTACAATGCATCTGATCTCAGACGCGCTATTAGAGAGGATTGGGGTTCCTTACAATGCATCTGATCTCAGACGCGCTATTAGAGAGGGTTGGGGATCCTTACAATGCATCTGATCTCGGAAGCGCTATTAGAGAGGATTAGGGTTCCTTACAATGCATCTGATCTCAGACGCGCTATTAGAGAGGATTGGGGTTCCTTACAATGCATCTGATCTCAGACGCGCTATTAGAGAGGGTCGGGGTTCCTTACAATGCATCTGATCTCAGACGCGCTATTAGAGAGGGTCAGGGTTCCTCAGAATTTCACATAGGGTTCCTTAACCAAAAAAAGGTTGGAAATCACTGATGTACAGTAGAGCATATATACCATATATCTTTGCATTACCTTAGCTTACAAGTGACTTTCAGTGTGAAATTTGCCCTTAGCTTCCTGAGCAGACACACATACGGCCCCCGCAGGCTGGATTTGGTACGCCCACCATGAGTTCAAGAATGCTGTACACCACCTTATTTGCCCTTCTTTGGACCATCTCAGCCTCCCTAATATTCTTCTATAGATATGGACTGCAAGACCAAATACAGTATTCTATGGGGGCATTCACGAAACAATTGGAGCAGTAACTGTGTGGTAATGGCTTGTGCGTTTAGTGTATGAGGTGATAAAAGAAATCATGATATGCAGTATTTGGACATATTACCACTATCTGTCCCACTTGTCATATCTCTATGCAAACATCCAGCCAATCCCTTCCATTGTCTTGTTACAATGCCTCACTATCTCGTGTGTGTTAAGAGATGATGCTGAAAAGCAGGTTGCAGACCAGTCTGAGGCATGTCACAAGAGGTATTCTTATTTGCATTATCTAAATAATGACATTTAAAAATGCTTTGGACGGGGGAAATCTTGTGGCATAAGAAATTACAGTATAAAACTCCTATATTTAGTAAGACCTTTATTTTATTTTTTCTACTAAAGTTTCCTGTCTGCAAAAATTGGGCAAAACAATTGCATGAGGTTTATCATGGGAAAAATACATTACTTTCAATAGGATTCATTTCAGGGCTCTTTTTTTGCAGTGCTCTTCCCCAGTTTTAAAGCTGAGAGACTGTAGTAAATAGCTTGAGTAATGTCAAAATAAGTAGAG
The DNA here is from genome assembly GCF_040206685.1 of Ascaphus truei. Taxonomy (NCBI): domain Eukaryota; kingdom Metazoa; phylum Chordata; class Amphibia; order Anura; family Ascaphidae; genus Ascaphus; species Ascaphus truei. The sequence continues at coordinate 105,933,287 of NC_134488.1, read as the reverse complement.
AAATTTGAAAAACTGGGTGGTCCAAATGGTCCTTTACTATCAGTTTCTACTTCTGTACATAACATATCCCGAGTATGTCGGCATTGTAGGATTTCCAAATCAAATACCATGTTTCTTGTATAACAGTCTTGCTTCTCATCCAATAAACACTCATCTTTTCTGTCAGACCGAGTTACTAGTTCATTTTTTTCAGACATAATGTATTTGGGATTCCGAGGGAAAATAAGATTACTATTGGGACAACACATCATCAGTAGGGTAAAACTGACCTGTCTCACGACGGTCTAAACCCAGCTCACATTCCCAATTACTGGACACTACAAGCCGGGTTAAGGTCTACTCTTTTCTGTGACTCAAACTAGTCTCTCTACCATTAGATAAAGAACACTGATTTCTTTAGTACAAAAACGTGCTGAAATAACTGCAACATTGATGAGACTTCAATGTTGGGGTCTAATTATCAATGCAATGATGAAACAAATGCCATATTTCCTTAATGCACATTTTCTGCTTCAGGTTCACGCTATCTCCAACCTGACTTCGTTTTTGAGGCTATGAAAAGAGGAATAAAATGCAGAGAAGCGGAGTAGTGCCCCTTAACATGCTGTATGGGCATTGCTTATTTCTCCTACCGGCATCAATCCCCAAATCATAGGCTGATACAAGCTTGAAAAAGTGGCATGATAATGCTGTTCATAGAGACCTTCTTCGTTGACTTGACTTGAGCAGTAAATGGCAATATCATCTCACAAGTAATCTTGCCATATTCATTAAGGGTTACTCGCGAGTCCAAATCTTTATTTATTCCAAAATATCTTTATTTGGGGAACATGTTTTATGGTACAGAAAGGAAAGGTGGTTACATTGAATATACAAATGACTTTTTACACTTATATTGGATGTACCTTAAGGCACAGATTATACACTCCGCTTGCTAGCCAGAGTGGGCGCTTCTACCGAGCCGCGCGGCTGCAGCACAAGCGATCACTGCTCATAGTGCTGGCGGCGATGAGGGGGCGTGGCGGGGGGCGTCTTGAAGCTGGTTCTCCCTCATTGGCTGAACCAGCTCACGTGATGCTAATGTCACTCGGCAGTCGCCTGAGAAGACAACATTTATTGTCTCCTCAAAATGCTGCTGCGTCAACGCACCTCTTTGCCCGCAGGCACTTGGCTAACTGATATAGCAATTGACTGAAGTGTGCTTGACGCGCACGCCACAACTCCTCCACTATAAGCTCGGCCTAACAATGTAAAGTATCTTAACCAATTAACATTCTCAAGTCTTGTTTGGTGTTTTTGGAGTCTTGTGCTAATTCTACCTGGCATCATCATTACAAGAGTGCTTCATTTCAAGGTTCTTTGTTCCTTTCATTATTGTTTCCCTTGAGCTATTAACCCCTTTTCTTTAATTATTAGTCTGCTAAGTCTCGTAGGGCGGTATTTGGAAAAATGTTATCTATCCTACTATGACTAGTAAACCTGCTAGTCAATTTTGAACCAATAACGAATAACTTTGGGGTTGATGCTTTAGTTCCCTTAATGTATCCTTTTGTCTAGCACCATTGTTTTATAGTTTTCCTTGTTGCTAATTCCATGTTGACTTATACAGGAGAATCATCAACTCCTCCTGGTGTTGTCTTGGGAAAGTATCTAGGAGCAAATCCTAAATTTCATAGCGATTTTGTTTGGTCTATGAAATTTCATGTGATTTCTGCACCTTTTGTAAGAGCATATCACACCCAATAAAGAAATGGTCATTCATTTAGTACAGAAGCTCTGTCTCACCCCCCCCCCAACCTGAACTAAGACATATTGCTTTTAATGTGAAAATGCAATGCACATTTTATTTATTATATAGTAAGACCTCCCAATTTTTATCGCTACAATCTCTTATCCATTTTCGAGCAACCTAACAAGGAGTTTCTTGCACTTCAATAAACAGACCCCCACATTGTTAATTTTGTCACTAAGGTTCCATAGACATACAGGCCACTTTGCATCAAATATGAGTGTCTTACACTAAAAAAGAAAGAAATTGCAGTTCATTTGCTAAGCATGTGCATCAAACAGATAGGAAGCATAAAAAATTAAAGAGATTCTATAACTTTTGTCCCTCATTATTTTTATTTGAATATATTCTTTTGAATTTCAGCAGCCATTCGTGTTTTAGGGATGAATTATGTTATTTTGTTCAGGTGCCAAAGCTTAAAACTGATTATTAGCTAAGTTAGATTATTAGCTAAGTGCATGTGCTGTTACTCTCAGAATTCAAAATATAGAGTCATGGATACCTTTGAATTTCCTACAACTTTATTCTTACATTGCACAGCCTGAGTCAGTGCTGGAACAAAACAATATATCTGCAATTGTGACTTCTATATAAGCCTATTTGGGTTTTTGTGAAATTTCAGCAGTCGCTGTAAAAATTGTCTTGTTCTGAATCAGAGTGGTGTGTCTAATAGAGATACACTGATGAAAACGTTTTATACAGAACATGTACTTATAGACCTTTTATTCGCTATGCCTTGTGGGTGTAATTTCAGTATTGTCACGTATGGCCCACCTGTGAGTACGTGACCTGCATACGGGACAAGGGTTAATACACCACTTGCAAACTGGCCCACTTTTCACCTTTGCAAAGGTCCCTCAAAACAACATCCCCCCTTAATCCGTCCCCATATACCATCTGTCATGAACAGCACACAAGTGAGCACGTGACTTAGGTATGCAACCAGGGTTAATACACATGGCTACTCTAGCCAACTTACTTTTCTCCCCTATAAAGTACTTTCAATTAGTTCATATTAACCCCTTACTCAATTGCAATCATATCTATCCACTTCTACCACCCAAGAAAAATATGAAATATGTAATTAATATATCTGCCAGAGTCTCAGATCCTTGTTCATTATAGAAAAACTATGCTCTTAAACAAAAATCTGGTGTAGCAAAATGTGTCTATATATACAGTGTTCGACAAATCACCCAAAAATCTACTCGCCCAACCAAAAAATCTACTCGCCACCTAGTCCCGCCCCCAACCCCACCCCTTGTCCCGCCCCCAACCCCGCTTTAAAATAAAATATATAAATTAAATACATTTAATAAATTCCTAGTCAGAACAACATTCGTTTTTGACAAATGTATTTATTACATTATACTACAATTAGTCCTTGTTACGTGTGTGTGTGTGTAAGTGTGTAAATGTCGGATCTAGAAATAAAAGCCACAGGTGAATGACTAGTTTCCTGAACCCCTTAACCAGTGTCTGGACGTCCCCGCTTCACAATATCTAAAGCAGCAATCCCGCCTGGGATCTTACCTGATCCGCAGTCCCTCAATGTCCAGGTACCTCATTCCCGCAATGTTATAAGTTGGAGGGGAGGTGTTCCCTACCTGTCTTCTGGGTTAGGAGGGATTCCGATGTCTTCCGTGTGAAGCTTGAGTCAGATCTGGAAGAAAGCAGTATAAGTTATTTTGGTGTAGTATATATAGGACAGTTAAGATATATAGGGTAAATAAGATATCCAGATACAGAGAGGGGGAGAGAGAGGGGGAAAGAGAGGGGGAGAGAGAGGGGGAGAGAGAGGGGGAGAGAGAGGGGGAGAGAGAGGGGGAGAGAGAGGGGGAGGAAGAGAGAGAGGGGGAGGAAGAGAGAGAGGGAGAGGAAGAGAGAGAGGGAGAGGAAGAGAGAGAGGAAGAGAGAGAGGGAGAGGAAGGAAGAGAGGGAGAGGAAGGAAGAGAGAGGGAGGGAGAGGAAGGAAGAGGGATGGAGGGAGAGGAAGGAAGAGAGAGGGAGGGAGAGGAAGGAAGAGAGAGGAAGAGGAAGGAAGAGAGAGAGGAAGAGGAAGGAAGAGAGAGGGGAGAGAAAGAGAGGGGGAGAGAAAGAGAGAGGGGAGAGAGAGACCAGAGACGGGGAGATGGGGGAGACTAGAGAGAGGGGAGACGGGGGAGACTAGAGAGAGGGGAGACGGGGGAGACCAGAGAGAGGGGAGACGGGGGAGACCAGATAGAGGGGAGACGGGGGAGACCAGAGAGAGGGGAGATGGGGGAGACCAGAGAGAGGGGAGATGGGGTGATGGAGTGACCGAGGCAGGAGTGACTGACTGACCGGGGCAGGGGTGACTGACTGACTGGGGCAGGGGTGGGTGACTGACCAGGGCAGGGGTGGGTGACTGACCGGGGCAGGGGTGGGTGACTGATTGGGGCAGGGGTGGGTGACTGATTGGGGCAGGGGTGGGTGACTGATTGGGGCAGGGGGGGTACCTCTGGTGTCACACACATACTCCCATACACACATACACATTCTCCCATATATATATACACACACACTCCCATATACACACACACCCACTCCCATATATACACACACACACACTCCCATATACACACACACACACACACATATATACACACACACACACACACACATATATATACACCCCCCCATATATACACACACCCATATATACACACACCCATATATACACACACCCATATATACACACACCCATATATACACACACACACACACCCATATATACACACACACACCCATATATACACACACACACCCATATATACACACACACCCATATATACACACACCCATATATACACACACACCCATATACACACACACACACACACCCATATATACACACACACCCATATATACACACACCCATATACACACACCCATATACACACACCCATATACACACCTATATATATACACACACATACACTCTCCCATATACACACACACACACACACACACACATTCTCCCATGCCCACACACACTCACTCTCTCTCTACACACCTTTTGGAAAGGCCGCGACCAGCACCACCACGCTCCCCCCCCCCCGCCCATCTCCTGCTCCGCGGGGACCTGAGGGGACATCCCTGCTCCCATCACCCGCCGCGCTCTCTGACGCGGGACCAGGGGGGTAGCGGGGGGGGGGGGAAGCAGGGACATGAGGGGGCATCCCCGCTCCCATCACCTGCCTCGCTCTGTGACGCGGGACCAGGGGGTAGCGGGGGGGGGGAAGCAGGGACATGAGGGGGCATCCCCGCTCCCATCACCCGCCGCGCTCTCTGACCCAGGACCGGGGGGAAGCGGGGGAAGCAGGGACATGAGGGGGCATCCCCGCTACCATCTCCATAACTGCGGGCAGCAGGAGCGCCGGGGAGGGGAGGGAGGTGGGGGAAGGCACAGATAATACTTACTGTGTCCTCCATGGGAAAGAATGGCCGCTCGTTGGGGGCTGGCTCATATAGAGCCTGGCTGCGCGCCCACAAAGCCTGGGAGCGCGCGCCAATCAGCTGTCAGGTAGGGGGAGTTTTTTTTTTCCAGCCAGCGCGAGCAGGGAAATTTCAGCGCAAGCAGGGAAATTTTAAAAAACAAACACGTGTGCTGCTTGGGCCAATATTTACTCGCCCAGGGCTTAAATCCACACGCCCGGGCGTGTAAATGTATAGGATTGTCGAACACTGTATATATATATATATTTATTTATTTATTTATAAAATGTTTTACCAGGAAGTAATACATTGAGAGTTACCTCTCATTTTCAAGTATGTCCTGAGCATAGAATTAAGATGACAAATAGTACATGGTTACAAATACAGTTACATAAGTGAACAGGGTATACATTACATACAAGATATTGCATGCACAGTTAAAGATAATACATATTATAAGCGTACGTAACAGTTACAGACCAGATTAAAATGTGAGACAGCCTTAGTTTTGAAAGAACTTAAACTGGTGGTGGATGTGAGAGTCTTCGGTAGGTTGTTCCAGTTTTGGGGTGCACGGTAAGAGAAGGAGGAGCGGCCGGATACTTTGGGACCATGAATAGTCTTTTGGAGTCAGATCTCAGATGATAAGTGCTGCATGTGGTAGGGGTGAGGAGCTTGTTCAGATAGATGGGTAGCTTGCCCAGAAAGTATTTGAAGGCAAGAAAGGAAAGGTGAACTTTGCGCCTAGACTCAAGTGATGACCAATCTAGTTCGTTGAGCATTTCGCAGTGTGTTGTAGTTGCATTTGAGAACAAAATGGTATATTGAATTGTAGAGGGTGTCTAGTTTGCTAAGGTGGATTTGGGGAGCCGAGCCGTATACTATGTCTCCATAGTCGATAATTGGCATTAGCATCTGCTGTGAGATACGCTTTCTGACCAGCAGACTTAGGGAGGGTTTGTTCCTGTAAAGAACACCTAGTTTGGCATAGGATTTGGATGTCAGGGTATCAATGTGCATCCCGAATGTTAAATGGGAGTCAAACCATATGCCCAGGTATTTAAAACTAGTAACAGGAGTTAGGGTGGTGTTAGCGTTGGTTCTGATCTGGAGCTCAGTCATTGGAAGCTTTAAAAATGTAGTCTTGGTCCCAAATACCATTGTTACAGTCTTGTCAGTGTTTAAAAACAGTTTGTACTGGGAAATCCAGTTTTTGAGTCTCAAAAAGTCAGACTGAAGAGTCTAAATATTATATATATATATATATATATATATATATATATATATATATATATATATATATATATATATATATATATACAGTGCTTCAGATTACAGAAAAAGATTATTGAAAAGAACATACAGGTACAATAAATGCAGAACAGTTTCCTAAAATAAAACATAAAACAGAAATCCCTATATAGTATGTTACCATATGTCATAGGGAACAGAATACACATTGATTGTTCCCCTTCAATGATTGGGTTGTGCTCATAAAAGAACACGGAAGAAACACACAGATTTTTACTCAATATCCTACAACCATACATAGTACTGTAAGGGGGTCACTCCCGGTTCCCCTGATTTTCCTTTGCCCCCTGCCTTACCCCTGTGGCAGTGGGGGAAGGGGACGGCGACTTCCCCCTGCGGGCACCGCCCTCTTGGTTTTGGCGCGAGCTTCGCCAATGCGCAGTAAAGATCGCACACACGGTCCCCATAGAAAAGAGCTTTGCCAAGGACTACAATTCCCAGCAGCCTCAGGGGACTGCACTTTCACCCTTGTCACAGGCAGCATTGAAGCCAATAGAGCTGGCAGATTCTCATGCTGCAGAGTTGCAACAATGTTGTGTGCAGACAGGGTTTTTGTCAGTTGCAGCACGTTGGGCAGTCAGAGACTGGAGCAGCCCAGGGAAGGAGGTAGGGCACAGGAGTCAGGGACTCCCTGTACTAGGCCAGCACCCCCAGGGCCCGAGATAGCTCAGCTCCCCAGTAAGGTGAGTGTTGCCAGGGACAGCCCTCAGGTTAGGGACCCTGCCACTTACATTAGTGGGAGCTGGGAAAGAAAGGTTACAGAGAGTTGGAGTCAGGGAGCTGTGAGGGAAGGAAGGGTGCGGGGAGCGAGTTCAGCTCCTGCCCCATATAAGTACCTACACCCCAGGTAGGCCCCAACTCCCCACTAGTTTAGTGGGTAAATGCTTAGGGAGGCCCAAGATAGGGACGCTGCCCTTAGTGTAGAGTGCTGCCTTGTCAGAGTCACGGCCCACGTTCTCTCCAAGAGTGCGGGACATTGGGTGGGATTCTCGGGACACTGGGTGGGATCACCTGGTGTTGGGGAAGCGTCCTGCGCGACGCTGTAGGTGTCTCCTCTAGAGAGGGACACAGGTTATATAAAGGTATTGCGTAATATGTTATATTGCTTGTTAGTAAAGTCACTCGTTAATATATATATTCCCGTGTATGTGATTATTGTATTGTCCTGCGAGGAACCACTCCCCCTCTGGTGGGAGCCATCGCAGGTGGAGGCGCTGAATTGAGTAAGTGGTTACCCCTAGTATAATTGCCCCAGGTTCCCCGTGGCGGAAGCTCAGCCCTCCTGTGAGCCAACAGGTAATGCACCACACCTATGGTAACACCGTATGTTCCTTGCACCCACATCAGATCTGCGATTGGGGGGGGGGGGGGGGAATACCCGTTACATATATATATATATATAAATATATATATATATACACAGTGCTTCAGATTACAGAAAAAGATTATTGAAAAGAACATATAGGTACAATAAATGCAGAACAGTTTCCTAAAATAAAACATAAAACAGAAATCCCTATATAGTATGTTACCATATGTCATAGGGAACAGAATACACATTGATTGTTCCCCTTCAATGATTGGGTTGTGCTCATAAAAGAACATGGAAGAAACACACAGATTTTTACTCAATATCCTACAACCATACATAGTGAATGACAGATTCTTGGTGGAGTATGAGAAGTTTTGTAATCGCTTCTTGATAGTCAGTGGGAGTGGGGGTGGGGGGGGGGGGGGGGGGAGAGGCGGAAGAACAACAAAGAAAATCAGTGTCACATGCTACCTAATGTAACACTGCATACTTAGCGGACATTCTTTATCAAACTTCTACTGGGAACAATCCTGTCAGGGCTGTGTTTTTTGTTTTATTTGTTTGAAATGTCAATGTGACTCATCTTGCAAAGATGAAGATAGAGATCTGAGCCCATCATAGCAAACCAAAAAGTTAGAGGGACGTTTTGCTCTCTGCAATGGGTTTAAGAGATCAACTGATTTGCAAATTAAGATATACATAGAAAATGTCACAATGCACAAGTGTAATGAAGTGAGACCTGTGGCAAAACTGGAGTCACAACTAAGGGGGTACTGATTAAAAGAAAATCTGTAGTACAATTGACGTTGTCACTGGGCGTCAATGTATCAAGGTCTTTGCTGCAAGTTTCGTGCCGTGTGTCAGCTTTCCATTTCAGGTGTGCCACTAGGAGGAGTTACATGATGCATGGCGCACAGATTATAATGAGATGTACCAATTTCTGCGTCACCCTGCGCCACTTTTGTATCTTGAGATGACAAAGCCTTTCCTGGCTAATAATTTGCATAAATCGTAGGAAATACATTTTTTTTTTTTTAACATTTGATGCAAAAGCAAGAGGAAAATGGAGCAATGAGTCAAAACAAACGTCTCTTTGCACACTCTTTACAATGTACTCCAATGTCTCCTAGACGTGGGAAATAGGTTTGTGCTATGGACGACCCTTTAACCCCTCGCCATGCAAGCCAAACGGTATCAGTAGAGATTCCATGTTATTTAGCCGGACAAAAAAACATTTTCTGCTTTCTCCCTGATATACATTCACTCAACCCAATGTAAATCAATGACAGATGGGGTCAATTATTTTCATATATATTTATGTCATAAGAAGAGAATTGGTGAGTGTACCCTTGTGGTGTCCAATCACTTGTTACACATCATGGCCCTTAATTAGATTAATGATTACAGCGCTTTAATCCAGCTTTATATTTTAAACTTTGCTAAATTCTGGCACACTAATTTTGACCATATTTAAAGTTGTTGTTTTTTTGAGAATAAATAAGACAGGTTTCCTATATAATTCCTGTTCATTTCTATGGTAAACATCACAGACCATATAAATACCAGTAATATAAGCCCAGGCTACATAAATTAATTCTACTCTAGTTATAAAAAAAACCTCATTGTTGTTAGAAAAAAAGCCAGTCACAATGACCTGTAAACCTGTTTAAAATGCAATGTATATTTTTTTTAACGCTATCGTTAAATCGCTACAGCACAGTTGAGTCCAGTTGCAAGACCACCCACTCATACCAACGTGGAACAGGCAATTGTTTACTACATGTACATGACAAAACAAATAGACATACAGATATGATTGATTTTCCATAAGTCGACACATCAAACAGGTAAATGTAGCTTGCCCTATGCATAGCTCAGATTTGTCCATGTGTGGTTGAACCTGTTGTACCTGTCAACTTTCTCCTCCCTCATTCCAACGGTTCACCTTAAAAAGAGAAGACGCAACAAACAGCCCCCAGATTCCTCCAAGTTAGAGTGCCGCTTGGAGAGTGCTGTCCTGGGAACAGGAATATTAGCACAGTCATAGGCACCTAACTTGGAAAGTGCAGAGCGGCGACCGTGTGAGCTACTATTGTAGCTACTTGGCTGACACCATGAGCATCCTACCCATCCTAGTTCTGTCTGCTCTTTGCCTGTTTGCCAATGTATCCGGTGAAGTTGGAGGTAAATATTTTTTAAGCCTTACTAAAATTAAAGTGTGGTCATTGTCTTAGCATATGATGAAAAAGCAGGAAGACTATCCATGCATAGACCATTCTGGGCCATTAGGCTGCCCAACCAACATTTACAACTGTTACTATTTATTGAAAATAAGGATTTCCATGACCGTATTGCGGTTTTTACTAGCTAAATAAAAACAAAATCTGTCTGTCTGTCTGTCTGTCTGTCTGTCTGTCTGTCTGTCTGTCTGTCTGTCTATCTATCTATCTATCTATCTATCCATCTATCCATCCATCTATTGTATCTATCGTATCTATTGTATCTATCTATCTCTGTATGTATTTACATCTTATTTGTTTAAAAAATGTTTTACCAGAAAATAATACATTGAGAGTTTCCCCTCTTTTTCAAGTATGTCAAGTATGTTCACTTAACTATTACTATCTATCTTTATCTCTATACGGTTTCTGCAAAAAAAAAAAAAAAATTAATTTAGCAAGAGAAAATAACTGGAATGATTATGCTTTGACTTGTAGAATTGGTCAATCTTTAAGGATTGGTCAGTCGTTCTTTAAAATGGAAAACAAAGTAGACAGAAGGGATTGTACAATGTTTCTACTGTAGGTAACATACATCACTGTGTTGTTTCCGAAATTAGGCAATTTAATGGAACTTATTTCTCAAAAATAATACAAAGGGTGAACAAAGTGACCCATAAATGACCACTAAAAACCTTCACAATTTGCAGTGGGGTGTGCTCCCAAGTTTTTGCCTTGAAAGAAATTGCATAAGCAGCTGGTCAGTCAGTGGGCCTTATTTACTAGGCAGTGGTCACTGAGTGAATTGACATGTGCTCCAGTGATGTCCATCTCTGTGGTCTGTTCTGGGTTTCCAGTGGATTCACTATGATGCCTGCACGCAGAATCAGCATGCAACAGGAAATCAAGTAGATTGCCAATGAAGAAAAAATAGACCAGCACAACCACGGATCAGTGTATGAATGTTTAAAAGAATAGCAGCACACAATGCTCATTTGCATAGACGATGTAACGATCGATCACTTCAAGAGGTGCGGTGCAGAGGTAGATATTTGGATGGTGCTATTAACGTTGATATGTGGGAATATATCTACAGTACCTCTGCACCGCGCCTCTTGAAGTGATCGATCGTTACATTTTATATGTAAGTGAGCATTGTGTGCTGCTATTCTGTTAAATATTCTTATATTCATATATTGATGTCTGGTTCAGCTTGTTTATTTTTTTCCTTATCAATCTACTTTAGAAACCCCCTTGTGAGAAACAGAGGAGACAAGAACTCCTACTTCTTAGGCTACGGCCCCAGTCCTCCCTGCCGCACGTGCGCCTGGCGGCATGGCGCCGCGTGCAATGACTACAGCCCAGATCGTCGGTCTGTACGGAGCGCGGGGGGTGGGGGGGACGGGACACGACACACACATGCACACAGCCACTGGGGCCTGTCCCATAGAGGACTGGGCTGTAGTGTGGGGCGCGCCTTATGGGGGAACTCAGCCTTGTGGACACACCACACCACTCATCTTTCATGGACGGATAACTTTCTTTCTATTCACAATGAGAGGTTAAGCTGAGCACAGTTATTTTCTTTTTGTCAACAAATCAAGTAGAACAGGCTTTGTTCACTCTACTTCTGGTGAGAAAAAGCAAGGCTGAAATAAGCATCCCAACATACAGTATATAAAAAAAATGCCTATATACTAACATGACTCACCCACATATTTTTGAACCATTAACACGTTCAGAAAATGTTGTGCATGATTGCAAACTAATTACCACTGTATGTAAATTGAAAGGTCTTATTATAGAATGTTTAACAACAATAAAAAATGAACATGCAAAGGGAAAACTAAAACTGTTAGGGACTTATTCCATAAATCCTGAAGCAGATGATTGGCTGACAATTAATAATAAATTATGTTTGTGTGTACAAGAGAAACAAGCGCACACACCCTAGTGCATTACCCAAAAATATGAACAATTTATTAAAAGAGAGGGGGAGACAAATGCACACTTACAAAAAACAAGATACAATTGAGCATTGAATCAGAGCTCTGATACCGGCTGTAGACTCCAAAGTCAGCTGGAGAAATCCTCAATCGATAATGCCATGTACAGCAGCAGGGGACCCATGGGCCTTTAATTCTGTCTACGACATCCAGAATTGAACGAAACCATCCTCTTTGGAGTCAGTGTGATACAGTAGCACACACACAAGCAACAAGACTTCAGCGTCCGCGTTTTAAAGGGACTCCCGTGTGCTCTGTAATCAGCTGTTTAGGCAGGAGATCTCGTGCATGGGTCAGCACGGCGTCGTATCAAGCCGATATATATATATATATATATATATATATATATATATATATATATATATATATATATGTATACTCATTGCATATTTAGCCTTTTTAATACTGATGTTAATTGTGATGTCTATTTTCATATAGTTTTTGAAACGTAATACATACATATATAAGCTACGACTTGCAAAACAAGTCCATAAAAAGATAAAGAAATAGTTTACATAGAGCATTGCTGCGGTGGCATGTCAACCTATGTGTTAAACCATCATAAATCACTCATTCTTAGCAAACCCCGCTTTTCTGGTCTAACTAGTTATTGCATTAGCACGGGATTCTTCTGTTAAATATGCAGTTTCTCACTTCCTTCTATGCTATTAAAGTTGACACATAGGGGCAGATTCATCAAGACACAGCATGAATTATAGCGCCTCGGATTTGGCAGTAACACCCACTGGCGTTAATGCTATATCAGGGGCACTAAACCATATTGGTGCTTGTAATAATTATGCCCCATAATCTAACATCTCATTGCAGATCATACAAACACTTATATTCTGCTGGAGTTTTATTACATCACATTAGAGTATTTGATCAATTGGTATTATTTTGACTTCTGGCTCATGTAAGTATGCTAATGGTCCCAGGATTTACACAAATGCTGCACATGGGACCATTATTACTACACAGCGAGAGCCGTTGCTGATCATTACAGACTACTCAGTTTAACGTCCATTAACAATTGCTACCGCCTACTGGTGCTTAGTGACTAGTCTTTTTAGCACCACATCACAAACAAAAATAATAATAATTAAAAAAAAAGGCGTATATGTCTGCAGAAGTCATAAAGGTAATTTTAAAACATAAACAACACGTGTGTTAATCTTAAATCACCGATCATGAATTGCACTTTTAATAGCCTTTGATCTTATCAAATGATTTAATGTTGACAGAGATAATGGTAGCCTGAAGCTAGAAAAGAGCTCACGGTGTATAACAACAGGTGTATGTGCAACAATAGGTGCTCCTGGTCCAATGCTGTGGTTCACAGATGCACTTAAATTGGGAAATCTTGGTCGTAAAACGGCCCGATCGCATATATGGCTCATATTCTATAAAGTGCACTATTATCCACTGACATGCACAGAAAGCCCCATTGAAGTCAGTGGGACTTTATAAGATAAGTGCTAAGAGGGTCATATACCAAAAGTGCCGCAAGTGGCAGCACTCAAGCAAATTGATGGACATTGCTCTTCTATTTACGAAAGGTAGCAAACGTGAAGAATCATTTAGAAGAACATTTTCTATAATGTATGTGCTACAACATTAAAGGGATATCTGCTTGTGTGTCACAATGTAACAGGATCCCTAAACTGTGAGTAGGGGTATTGAAGGAAGGTATCTCAACCCCAGGTTGAACTTGGCTGTGCTCCATTAGAGTTTTAGCCACTCCTGGGGGATGATGCAAAGTGGTCCTGCTTTGGCAGCTACAGTATACAAAGCCAACCATCAGAGAGCAAGGTCAGGCGAGAAAGTAAAAGCAGAGATTGGAAGCAGGTCCCTTTGCCCGGGGAAAAGTCAAGTGCACAAAGGGGGTCTTTCGTTTTGTGGTCTGCAATGCATTGTTTAGTAGTCATTACAGCAGCAAGAAGTCCATGGAGATCAGCAGAGATTGGCACAAGACCCGTGATAGACAATTCTTTCCATTCATCACTCCACACTGCCACCAGGGGGCACCAGCAACATTTTGTCTGTGTGATTGCTGCACATTCACTGGAGAAATATACATTGCAGAGCTGAACTGTAAGAATTCAGTAAAATATACAATAGCCACACAGCACCATGATGATAGCCAAGATATACTAATAATGTAAGGGTGCCTGGGCAACTAAGAGGAACCCCTCTTCCCCCAAATATATTACATAGGACCAAGTGGTTCCCAGCACTCCAATGCAGGTCAAATTGACAAAATACAATATTTGACTTGTGCATAGATTATGTATAATAACAAGTGCAACATATACAATGTAATAAGTGTATATAAATATATAAACCACTGGTCAGACACAGTATGTAGATATACAGAAAAAATACACTGGTCAGACATGTAAATATACAAATATATATAAAATGATACACAGAGAGACACTTATCTACCACATGCAGTTAGGTAGAAGAGATAAATGGTATTTGTCTCCAGAATATTATGTTAGCGTCCAATTTGAGAGTATGAAAACTCAAAAGCACAAAAATAGCCAAGGTCAAGGACTCTAATACAGTTACTTTATCTCAATTTAACTTACCATATCTGCAACGCGTATCCCCAATCCCCAAAGGTGCATTGTGCAACAATGTCCTGGCATATTCCTTATACATGGACATCCTTCATTTATTTTAATAATACATTAATATCAATGAAATATGAATTAATATTGTTGAGGTATATATGTATGGATATATGCTATTGTACACCCATACTTCATCGAGTCATTATTACATTATATACCATATAATTAAGTGAAAAATGTAATACGTGTAACAATGATACAATTCTCAATATTATAGCAGGATTTGCATTAGCTTTTAGTAACGCACCGGAAAATCTCCGTTAATAGTGCCCTTAGTAACGCCTTAAAGTTTGACCAACACGCATGCGCAGTGTATTGGAAACAAGTCATCCCCGCTCCTACAGGTAACTTTAGGAGGGTGGTTTTGCTAAGGACCTTATTTATGCATATGATTAGCTTTGAGGATCCCCTTTAAATGAAGGAAAAATAGCGTCCGTTACTTAATTAGGTAAAGTAACGTTATTTGCTCTTATTTAGCGCACTTCTGAGGATCTAACCCCTAAGTCTGCCCTTTACTCATTCTTTCTCTCTATTTTGATCTTTTTTCTCATTATTTCTCGGGATTCTTTCCCATTCGCTCGACGCCATTGCTTTTTTTGCAGATGGCATTTAGTGTGCTAATTTATATTATTCCCCAGAACCCTAACCTACAATGTAATCCCTGTATAAAGTGACAATGGGCTGGAGCAGGGATTTTATGTTGTTCCTGGTATAGTGGATTTTTTGTTACTTTTCTTATCCACCATCATCTTCTTGTGTCTGATATGTGACCACTACCAACTCTATAATGCAGTATGTGCCACTGGTTTACTACAAAATAATCTTTGCTTTACAAATTTTGTAATATAGCAGGTGGGAAAGCTGTAGGAAAATAGGCAGTGCTCGGATAATAATGGTGCCAGCGCATGTTACCACTGGGACACCTGTTTTCACCTGTTTTCAGTTATTTTGTCCAAAAAGACTCGAGCATTTCAAATAAAGGTTGTACATTCAGATACACAAAACTCTTCACTACTAAAGAGGCAACTAAGGATGTTGAATGCATTGCAGGTGCTCTCTCTAGTATAGTATGTCTTTATTTATATATAGCGCCATTAATGTACATAGCGCTTCACAGTAGTAATACATGGGGTAATTAAATAAATAACAGATAATATAAACAGATCATGGGAATAAGTGCTTCAGACATAAAAGTAACATTAAGGAAAAGGAATCCCTGCTCCGAGGAGCTTACAGTCTAATTGGTAGGTAGGGAGAACATAGAGTGACAGTAGGAGGGAATTTTGGTAAGTAGTGAGGACTAAGGTTAATACAGTCGCAGCTTTATTACTACTGAAGCTTCAATATCCGCCGCCCCTAGGCACTTGCCTGAGTCGGGCCGCCTCCTTGCTGCCGCCCTCCTCCTCCTTTCGGAATCCCAGCGTCAAATGACACCGCGACGCTGTCGGCGCATTGCCATGGAGACGCGCCGTCATGACATCATTTGACATCAAGATGTCACGTTGCCATGGCAAGGAGACGTCGTGTGACGCCATGTTCGTGACACCCCTGACGCCGGGACTCCAAAGGAGGCAGAAAAAAGGCGGCTGACACAGTGCATTCCTGTTAGGTCCGATAGGCCCGTAGAGGCAAAATCATATGGAGTCTGCAATTTTTGCCGACCCCTAATTTTACCGCTCTAGGCCCCGGCCTAACGGGCCTAATGGAAAATCTGACACTGGCCATATGCACCCTGCTGCAGACACAAGTAGATTGTAAGCTCTTTGGGGCAGGGACTCCGTTTCCTTTACTTCGTGTTTGAAGCGCCTATTCCCCTTACCTCTTACACCCCATGATAAGCTCTGTACAAATAAAGATATACATACATAGATGTAAACCAGAAACATCAGGATTATTGGTGAGTATCATGGAGTCAGGACTCCCGGGGGCTACAGTATGTGACACACTGCAGAGGTGAGAGGTTCATGGCATGATTGTGAAAAGAACACACATGACTTTTTGCTCTGTAAATACAAGGTCTCATATACTGTAGGGTTTAGTTTTCGTTTGTGCCATTACTAATATTGATTTTTCCCCCTCCCCAGCAGCGAGCTGCAATTACAAAGGCAAAGCCTACCAACATGGAGATGTAATTACTGACGATTGCCAAATATGGTAAGACATCTTGTGCCAAAAGTACTTTAAACACTATTATTACACCTATGATGGTTTTCATCTGGTATTGTTACTACTTTGAGTATTTGGAGGTGTATATTCATTTATCCCTTGTCATTTAATGTAAAAAATGACATGTTTTACACAATGTGATGACAAGTTTGAGGAAGTGAATAATGATGTATTTTATTTTCCCCGGCAGCGAATGTGAAAATGGAGATGTCAAGGATTGTGCATTCAATTTAAACTGCTCCGGTAAGGGTTAATTTGTTCGAATTTTAATTTGACTTGCAAAATAATCTATTCCTCAAGTAAATTCCTTTTGTAGTACTTTATGTCCTTGCCCTATATGTGAGAGCTAAAGTCCAAGCAGGGTGTTTGCCCCAAAATAGGCAAATAAGATTAAAAAACTGTAATAAGAAACACTGCTCATCTTGACTATGTAAAAACCCTTTAATTATACTAACCTCACAGCACAGAATTAAGAGGCATGTAAATAATTTGCTCTGCTCATTCTGTTGTACATTGGTGCTTAGTAATGAATTGAAAATTAAACAAAACCCCCCAAATAAACACCCTAAGAATGTTATTTTTTTATGCCAGAGGTTTGCCTGGAAATTGTACAATGCTAATCATATTCTTAAACACCATTTAAAATAAATAAATACATTATTTGCTTCTTACCGATTTACCAGATGGATTATTGCGCAAGAAAGCATTTTGTTTAAATCATACAAAACTTATCAGCAATTTATAATTAGAAAGCCAAACCAAATAGTGGCCTTTCGGTGACTTTTAATGCGCCCATATATTTTTAATTTTGATCATTCTCTATGTAGAATTAGAATTTCCTTTCACTTGCACCTAAACGAATGCTTTTCATGAGGAAGCTGGTGGAAACCATATATACAGATCCGTGAAATCCTATTTATCTGTAATGTATCTAACATATGAATGCAGCCTCCCTCTTATTCTGCAACGCCACAATTGACCAATTTAAGTGTCACTTCTGGTCCACAACCCCCAAATTCACCCATTTCCATCTGTGCACTCTGGCAGCCCTGTATTCAATTGTCTCTCGTTGCTGTATTTTTAAACAGAGAAGAAAGTGAGTACCAAAAATCCAAATGAAGACTTCATTAATTATGAAGACGACCCAAGTGTCTTTGGAAGCAGCAAAGGAAGTGAACCTGCCCCCCGCCGTGAGAAGCGTTCCAGGGAGGGAAAACACGAGGTCAACATCAATGGGAGGAAAGGTAGCTAGCACATTCCACGTTGGACCGTTTGATCCAAAATACAGTACTTTATACATTATCTGCTATTTCCTTTCATACCAAAGAGCTTTATTACTGCAGGTTTAAAAATCCCGGAGCAAAAACTGTTTAACTTCCCATATAGAAAAAAAATAAATACTATTTTGTTTTGGGTGCATTAAATGGAGATTGTAACTCACCATACACAGTGCCATTTTCTTCTTGTGCATTCATTTCTACATGTAGAAAGGGATATAATGTAGTCTTGTGCAGTTGTGTACTGTACTGTACCTTGTTGTGCCTACCAATATGGGTTGAAATACTCTATAGGTGTCTAACTGTTTCCTTCTGTCTAATTCAGAAAGCAAAGAGTCTGGGAGCTTCGAATTGGCAGGTAGCATTGGTCAGCACAGTAGCCATGAAGCCTACAGCCGCAGTGGAGCAAAGGTCGCCATCGTTGGAGGAAAAGGTTCTGGTGATATTCTAGGTGACTTTAAGAAATTATCCGAGGGTCGAGAGGCACAAGGCGGAAAGCGTGAGTAGAAACCCGTTCACTTTCCATCCTGTTCTAGATTGTCAGACCCATAAGCAGCACTTACTGTATCTAAACCATCTCTTCTTCATGTGAGATAACGGAATACAGACGTTGTGCCTCTAACTAGACATGATATACTTACACATTTGTGCTTTTTAAACAAAAAAAGCAATACGTCAGCGCCTAGTTTAGGGTTGCAAAGCCTGTGTAATGAAGGCTGCTCGATCCCATTAGAGGTGAATTTGTGGGCAAAAATAACCCGCACTCATACTACCTTCTTTGTGCCTCACATTTTCCACTACTGCGAGCAAAAAGATAACCATGTTAAACAATTATTGCTATATTAGGTTTTAAGTCGTGCTTCTTTTACTTGAATTGGGGGATTTCAGATTACATTTTAATGTTGAACACACTTCTTTTTTGCCCCTAGGAACCAAGGCGTAACTGGAAAAATGCTGTGGCAGAACAGTAGCACCGTATGTATCAAAGAAAACAAATCCTATTCATTTAATAGGATCTTTCTCTGATACATACTGTATGGTTCAGATTTTGTGCCATCGAATTGCACCACTTCTGCCTTAAAGCTGCAGTTCAAGTTGCCATTTAAAAAAAAAATATATATATATATATGTTTCCCATTTAATATGTGCATCAATACAATCTGCACACTGACAACTGATTAGCTAAGCTGCAGATCGATCCGTTCTCCTGTGATCGACTGTAATCGAACACTTGCTCCGGGTTATTTAATTCAGTTCTTGCACGGCATTTTGGGCAATGTAGTTCCTAGAATATGATTGACTGGGCAGTTACTAGATACAATTGGTGCACTGCTAGAGAGAGGGCGGGGTTCAAGAGCCAAAACCTATCAGAAGGGGAAGGGGGCTGTCACTTTGGAAATGCTTCCTACATTAGAAACATTAAAAATGTCTTTAATGCTACAAGTATTTTCTCATAGTGCAGAACTGATTTATTATTAAAAAACAAAACAAAAAAACACATGTAGGATATTGCTTGAACTGCTGCTTTAATAAAAATGCATTTTTGTATTTAATTTGCTTTTCAAACACAGATCCAAATTTATGATAAGATAATAGAATAAGTGAAATCTACCTTTTTTGATAATGAGATAGGACACGATACTCAATTACCTTTCTAAAGGCCCTTTACCCATCACTAGATGGATGTTGCTGCAATGTTATTTTCACAAAGAACCATAGGCACCTTGTGGTATGACTGACTCCAGGTTCTGAAATTAAATGCAACATTAAATAGCAGCAGTATTACCTATGTTAATAAAAACCAATGTCCTTTATAAACTAATAGTTATGGATAACAATGAATGTGTCAGAAGCAGAAAAGCACCTTGGCACAGCCACAAACACATTTTTCCTTCGATGCCTATTCAGAGTAAATTATGTCACCAAAAATATATACTCACTCCTGTTTTCAATGTGGTATTTACAGCGCTGAAACTTAGGCATGGTTCTGTTTGTTTTTTGTTTCATTTGAAATAGAAACTAAAGTAAATACCAGCTACCACGTGGAAAGTGTAATTGGTGGTCATAGTGGCAGCAGTGAGAGCAAAAACGTGGTACAAATCGGCAAACATCAGGAAATTCGGGTCGGATTTGGGAAGGGGAAAAACAAAGAAGAGAAGGGTAAGTACTGTAGTAACTTCTGTTAATGCATTATTCCATTCTACTGGCATTGGGCTTTGGTTTTCTTTGTATTCTGTTTATTTTTTTTTAAAGAAGATTACACAATGTCCGGCAATATCAAATCTTGTGAGTTACATACAGTATATGGTGGCTATATACCAAAGCTCAAGAAATGAGTGACTTGACAAGTATTACATGTAATATGCAGAACAAATACTATAGCAAGTAATGCAAAATGTGTGCATGGCATAATATTTACGGCTTCCTTGGTTATTTCAGTCACCATCGGAGAACTTTTGGGTCTATGTATCAATGCAAAGGAAGGTTTCTTTTGATGCGCTGCACAATTAGCTGCTTGCAGTTGTGGCAAATATACATTTGACACATACAGTATTGTTAGGAAGGTTTATAATACCGGTAATTAAAACATGTCAGAGTTTTTGACACAGCTTAAAAGGATACATTGAATATCTTTTGAGGGCTAAATCAACATTTCTGATATCCTCCCAATATGTTGTGTCACTTTCAATAGACTGATTTGTTTGAAAACAAAACAATGTCAAACCTGAGTTACAGTAAGAGAATATATCGATTAATGTCAGTCACATATTCAATGCTGTCCCCACTTATACATTATCTGCCGTTTCCTTTCATATCACGAGCTTTATTACTGCAGGTTTAAAAAAACCCAGAGCAAAAACTGTTTAACTTCCCACATAGAAAAAAAAAATACTATTTTGTTCTGGGTGCGTTAAATGGAAATTGTAACTCGTCACCATACACATACACAGTGCCATTTTCTTCTTGTACATTCATTTCTACATGTAGCAACAGATATAATGTAGTGTTGTGCAGTTGTGTACCTTGTTGTGCCTATCAATATGGGTTGAAATACTCTATAGGTGTCTAACTTTTTCCATCTGTCTAATTCAGAAAGCAAAGAGTCTGGCAGCTTCGAATTGGCAGATAGCATTGGTCAGCACAGTAGCCATGAAGCCTCCAGCCGCAGTGGAGCAAAGGTCGCCATCGTTGGAGGAAAAGGTCATCGAGAGGCACAAGGTGGAAAGCGTGAGTAGAAACCCGCACACTTTCCATCCTGTTTTAGATTGTCAGACCCATAATCAGCACTTCTCCAAACCCCCAGGGGAGCGATGATGAATGTCATGTAAAGAAAAACATTACATAGTGCAATAATGATAAATACAGTGAAAATGAAATAATAAAGGGGAGCTCCAAAATCCCTACTCACAATTGAGTAGAAGTATAGAAGCAGTAATCCAACTAGTGGCAATGATGTCCCTGGATGGTGTGACAGTAGGGTCAGCAATCTCGAGCAGAGAGAAACAAAGCCATAGTGCAGGTCACATCAAATATTTATAAAACAAAGAAACTTATAAATGAAGGCTTACACTAAGAAGATGAGTAATGGGCAGGGTAAGTATATGTTGTAGCTTTGTGGTAAGTCGCGATCTCACCGCTCCACCACTGTACCGCCCGCGCCGTCAGTCACTTCCGCATCCATCTTGTTCCTCTGTCGTCACTTCCGGTCGCGTGAAATCGCCCGCCGGAGCCGTCAGAGGATGTCTCAGGGATGTCTCTCTCTCGGGGTCTTGCCGCAAGCCACGCTCTACGCGTTTTGCCGTACGCAAATGACGGCTTCCTCAGGAGTGGCTAACTAGATATTGCGTTAGATATAAATATAATGACGCTATATCAATATCTATTGAAGACAGGTGTGTCTCTATCCGATAGCCAAAGATTAGGTTTGTGGGATAGAGTAGTGGGTATTTATTTAAACCACATATGAGGTAGTAGTTAGCCACTCCTGAGGAAGCCATCATTTGCGTACGGCGAAACGCCAGCTCCGACGGGCGATTTCACGCGACCAGAAGTACTAGATTAAAACTGATCAAATCCATTTGCGAGAAGATACTCTTTTGAGGTCTAGATCAAATTTTCTGACATTTTTCTTACCTCCCATATGTTGTGTCATTTTCAATCGACTTATTTGTTTGAAAACATAGCAAATTAAAATCAGTTAAAAGAATAGATAAATTAATGTCAGTCACATATTCAATGCTGCCCCACCCCCCACACACACACTGTTTCCTCCTCCATACTGTACAATTTGTATTGCTCTGTCATCCAACGAGAAGTTGCAATGGTTAAAGAAGTTCAGTTGTAGAGGAAACAGGTGTTTATGCAGCTGTATAATCTTCTTTAAGACAGCATCAGAAAGTGTCT
Organism: Ascaphus truei; assembly: GCF_040206685.1. Lineage (NCBI taxonomy): Eukaryota > Metazoa > Chordata > Amphibia > Anura > Ascaphidae > Ascaphus > Ascaphus truei. Next base: position 105,910,708 of record NC_134488.1, on the reverse strand, counting down.
TATAGAATACACAACTTAGTAAATATGGCCCATAAACATGTCCCTGTACATTGCAGAATGTAGCATTTAGCACCTACCTATCAATCTGGGACACAAAGCCAGCCCGGTGCTGATATAATGATGTTATACTTTTGCTGCTTATTTAAATAGGCAGCCAGGTACCTGGCAACCTGAACCTGGGTGTATAGTCGGTCATCAAAATGGAAAGAGAGTCTCCAGTTGCAGCAAAGTTTTCTTATAGCTTTATTGAATGAAGTTTTAGCTCGCCTTCAACATTTTTAAAGCCTAAGAAGAAACACAGTTTGTTCTGTATGTGCATTCCTGAATGTAGTATCTTAGCCTTAACATACTCCTCTACGTGTTTTCTATGCACCGTACTACTTCCAAAAGCCACGCGTTTGAAGGCCAGCGGTGTATAACCAAAATACAGATTGTCTTCTGTTTCTTGCTGTTTAAATAAAACCAGGTACTAATGTGAAGGGCAACGTCGAATTTGGAAGGGAATATGGCAGTGAGTTCAGGGGCAGCAAGCAGAGTAAGGTGATCAGCAAAGGAAAAGGGATTGGAGATAAGCATGGTAGGAGGAAGGACTCATCGGAGGAAGATGAAGATGACTCAGAAGAAGGGAACAGTAAGTAGAAGCTTCCATTAAGTCAATGTCTTAATATTTCCTGATATTGTTTACCTTTATATGTTGTGTAATTTCTAATAAACCTTTGAGATCTCAGTTAAGACCATTGATATATTACTGTGGGTCACACATTCAGTTTCAGCCCAGAGCTTTCCTTTCCTTCCTCTCAGCTGTACAATAGTTCTTGCTTTGCTGATGCTGCCAACAATGAATGGACATTAGTAGATGAGACTTGCTGCTTTCCTATGGGTTTATTGACTTGCTCTGATAGCTCGTTTACAGCATGTTTAGACTGTAAGGACACACAATCCGTCCTTATACATGTTTTGCAGATTGTATCGCTTTATATACAAAATACTCTTGTCTAAAATCCTACAGATCCTCATTTGTTTATTGCTGTTTAATTTAAAACAGGTATTAATTTGAAGGGCAAACTAAAAGCGGGAAGTGTCATTGTCCATAAGACTGGGAAGAGTGTCTTCAGTAAGAAGGGAAAGGTGTTCCTCAATGGAAAAGGGAGAAAGGGCAAACAGAAGGGCACTTCTGATGAAGCTGATGAGTCTGATGAAGCTGATGAGTCAAAAATAGAAGACAGCGGTAAGTAGAAGCTGTTGTAAGGATGCACTAATCTTTACTCTGTCACCTCTTTGTCAAGTTCTCTGATATGATTGATTACCTTTATATCTTGTGCCATTTCTGCTAAACTTTGGTTTAAAAAGTGCACCTCAGTGAAAGGCATTGATTCATTACCGTTGGTCCCACATTCAATGTCAGCCCTCTCCTACCTGTTTAATTTGGAGCAGGTATTTATATAAATGGCAACCTAGAATTAGGAAGTATAATTGGTCATGAGAATGTCCAAGGTTTTTTTAGTAGCAGTAATCATGGAAAGATCATTCCCATTTGTGGAAAAGTCACTTTGGATCAAGATTAGGAGAAACCTGACCCCGAACATATATCAAATATAAAAGAGAAGCAATAATTGTCTGGGTAGCCACATGTAGGGTTGGACTTAAAATACATATTTTTCTGTCCGACTCTATGAATTGCGATGCAGTGGAATTAGTTTGGATTAGGTGGAGAGTGAAGGGAAACTGAGAAGTATTAAGCTTCTCCCCTGCAGTGGGGTTTTGCACAAACTGTATTATTACAGGATTTGATTATTAATGAAGCAAGGGTCATGCTGTGGATTTAAGAGTAATAACAGCTCATATAAATAATTATTTCAAATAAGAAATATTCTGGATTTACAAAACATCACAAGAATAGAGAATGGTGTCATCGTAGGGAGATTTGGTATCCTTTACGAATGGATAAGGAAACATATAAAGGAATATATATAATAGGAATAAAGGAATAGCAGAGAATAGCTACAAAAATCCTTAAAAACTATTCCCAACATAACAAGACAACTGAAATATGTTTATATGGAGACAGCGAAACTCTGTAAATGAGGATATTATGTAGAGCCTTTTGTTTAATATAAAACAAAAATTAAGTTTGAGGCAGAACAATGGGAACATAATGATGAGCAGAGTAACAGAATTTGATTAATCCCATAATAATACTGCATCAAGTAACTCCTCCCAAGCGCCTACTAACATAAACCCTATATATTTAGTAAAAAAAACAAGGCTCCTAAAGTAGTCAAAATGAAACTAATGTTGCACATTAAGTCATGTTTCAAATGCATTTCTTAAATTCATATTTAATTTTGAAAAAATAGTGTTTGAGTTTCATTTGATGCATTAGTCACCATTTGTGAACAGGTGCCTGAGAGTGGTATTCAGCGGCCCTGTTAAATCGGCAACTGTTGTAGCTATATCCAAATATTATGCATACAAATGTATGTAAACTAGCAGGAAAGTCAGGTCACCTCCTTTCTAAGTTTTTGCACTTGGAACAATTTAGAAGAAGGAAACTCAGCGAATGCGCCTGTTGAAGAGACGACAGAGGAAAATACCATTGACACAACTGAAGCCCCGGTGGTGTTCATCACCGAAACCATTGAGAAGGTCTATATCAAACCGTTAGAAGAAGAGGAAACCACAACAAGTGTGATTGAAGTGAAGCGTAAGTAGCAGTTTTATATAAATTGCCATTTTATTTGGGATTGTCCTGTTCAAAACGAAATGTTTTTTAATCTATATATACTGTCTTTCTAGAAACCAGAGTACATTTCACATCAGTGGAAACGTTTTGAAGGAGATTCTGTATGGCTGAAAGAAAGATCCAGAATTACATATATTAAAAAAAGTGTAGACAGAACCTTTTGAACATCCATAAAAACTCCTTGGGGTAGCAACCCCACTTTAAAATAACTTGAACTGCAATTGTTGTAGCTCTATCCAAATATTATGCATACAAATTTATGTAAACTAGCAGGAGAGTCAGATAACCTCCTTTCTAAGTTTTTGCACTTTGTACAATTTAGAAGAAGAAGGCTCCGGCGGGACTTCTGCTGAAGTGACAATTGAGGAAAATACGACTGCAGTCCCGGTGTTCATCACCGAAACCATTGAGAAGGTGGATGAAAAACCAATAGAAAGTAATCCGGCTACAAAAGGTGTGTTGCAGTTCTATATAAATTGCCATTATATTTGGGATTGTCCCATTCCAAACAAAATGTACTGTATTCTAATCTTTACTGTCTTTCTAGAAACTAAAGATATTTTGACAGTAGTTAAGATACAGTTCTAATAAATGGTGTTATTATATCTGTTGTTGCATAACTGTATTTTATATATTACATTTTATAACTATCAAAGTATACACAATTTCACATCAGTGGTAACGATTCTAAGGAAATTCTGTATGGCTGAAAGAAAGCTGCAGCATTATAAAAAGAAGTGTAGACAGAACCTTTTTGAAACCCATAAAAACTCCTCTGGGTAGCATAAACAGTTCTTCATAGATTCAATTATAGTGTACAGTGCCTTCATGACCTCACAGGTTTCTTGGTCAAGTGTTCTTCTGACATTTGTTGCAAATTGTTAGGCATAGAAATATACATCAACTCATAGTTTTTGATACATAGTGTGGGGGGGGGGGGGGGGAATATTGATGGACATATTAGCAGAATTGTAATAATCTCATATTAATACTGCATTGAGTAACTGTAACTGCATGAAGTAACTCCAGGTAAGTAGCTCCTACTAAAAAGATTCTCAAAATAACTGAGTGGTTAACAAGGTGCTAAGGAAGTCAAAATAAGGGCACGTTACCCTGTCACGCTGTCATATATTCAAGAAGCGTTTCTTGGTATCCAATTAATTGCTAAATACACCTATAACACATTTTATCTTGAGCTGTTCATGCAATGTCTTTATATTTAATTATATAACCTCTGTTCATTTAATGTAACCATGTATCTGTCATCATATCTGTGCCCAGGACATACTTGAAAACGAGAGGTAACTCTCAATCTATTAATTCCTGGTAAAACATTTGATAAATAAATAAATAAACCATTTAGTCCTCCTTGCTAAGCCTTTGTACTTTACTTTTTTAGCGGTAGAAGAACCAGTACAGACCACCGCTGCAGTGCCGTATGAAAACAGCAGCACTGCTACCACTAGTAGCCCAGTGGACATTGCAGCAGAAGCCTGTATATTTATGCTAAATTCTGTAGCTGATGGAGAGTCTGTTGAGCTCAATTGTGTTACTTGGTATGTGATTGTGAATATTCTGCTATTCAATCTAATGTCTTTATAATTGTATCCTTCCACATCTCTAAGAAACTATATCCAATTCTATATTTCTGCAACCTACAAAGGCAATGCAAGTTATGCAGTAAAACTGAGCATGGCCACTAATGATCGCTAATATTTTCACCTGTTGGACAAATAACAGCATTATAGGTTAATTCATATTTCTACATGAGTTGTACATTTTCAAGACCCATACAGCAGATCTTTTCTTCAGTCTTCACATACTTGAATATTGGGTAGAGTTCATGTGGTAACCTTATCTTCCCTGTCTTGTCTTTCAGCACCTGCAACAAAGGAACATTAGTCTGCAAAAAAAATCTTGAATGTTCAGGTACAGTAACTTCCCCATTGTATTGAAGCCCCAGTATACCTAATAAAAGATAGTTATTTAATGCATGGTTTTCCTTGTATACACACAAGTAATACGGTGTTAGTCTTAATTTAGACCAATAATTCCTCATTCAATCTTTGAGAATTTCTGTCGTGGTTTGGAAACAACCGATTAAGATGAAAACCAATTTATTAAGGAACTGCATGCTAACCATTGTGACCAAATCTCACTGTTTACGAGGGAGACGCATTGATTTTTACATAAACCGTTTATAATGTTTATATTTTATCATTCAAAATGCTTTCAAATATCAGTCAATATGATGTTAACAACCATCAGCTGTATTTTCTTGTTAAGTAGTTATTGCAGAGTTACTGCAGCAATTGTGGTGATTTTCCAGCAGCTGTTCTATAACATTCTGAACTCACCGAGCATTTAGCTGTAACTTTTTTAGTATCCATTTTTTTTAATATAGAAATTATTTATCAGTAAATTGCAGAATGTTTTTTTCCCCCAATATAATGTTAAAATACTAATCACCACCTCATATTCATATCTTAAGAAATGCCTGTCATGCTGCTCCCATGCTCTTATCCAGTTAAAATGTATTCCATTAAAAAATATATTATAAACACAAATAAATACTTCTGAGATGCATTAGCAGAAGACGAACATTTTACTGACAGAATGATAAAATGCATTGTTTAATTAAGAAGTCTAAACTTCATGACGTTCTCTACTGTATGTCAGCTATCTGCTCGGTGACTGGTTACCAGATGATTCGCACCTTTGATGGGAGCTTGTATGAGAGCCCTGGGAACTGCAACTATGTTTTGGTCAAAACTCCTGGCTTCTCAATTAGCCTGAATAACAAGCCATGCGCAGAGGTGAGTTGTGGACATCAGACTTGAAGGTATGCCATTGAGCTAAAATGAGAAGAAACTATATATAACATGTGCAAGATGTAATCCATATGGCCAGGAACAAAATAAGAATACAGAAAAGAAATAGAACATTTTATAGGCAAGTAATAAACCTGTATTTTGTTTTAGAACGCGGATGCCGTTTGCATTGAATCAGTGGAAGTCTACATCCCAACAAAAGCCAACATAAGGCTCCTGTCGGATGGCACTATATCATCAGCAGGAGAGAAGTCTGTCCTCCCATATCACATTGATGGTAAGCTTGGTATAGTTGGTAGTTGGTAGAGTTCATAGTTGGTAGTTGGTACAGTTAGTACTTGGTATAGTTGGTACAGTAGTTGGTTTAGATGGCAGTTGGTATAGTTCATAGTTGGTATAGTTGGTAGTTGGTACAGTTAGTACTTGGTATAGTTGGTACAGTAGTTGGTTTAGATGGCAGTTGGTGTAGTTGGTATAGTTCATAGCTGGTATAGTTGGTAGTTGGTACAGTTAGTAGTTGGAATAGTTGGTACAGTAGTTGGTATAGTTGTAATTGGTACAGTTAGTAGTTGGTATAGTTGGTACAGTAGTTGGTTTAGTTGATAGTTGGTATAGTTAGTAGTTGGTTTAGTTGGTAATTGGTGTAGTTGGTATAGTTGATAGTTGGTATAGTTGGTAGTTGATTTAGTTGGTAGTTGGTATAGTTAGTAGTTGGTTTAGTTGGTAGTTGGTGTAGTTGATATAGTTGATAGTTGGTATAGTTGCCTATCTTTATTAATTGATCTTTTTAATATAATGCCAATTTGATTTGAAGTAACATTTCCTAGAACCCCATAAAAGCAATGCCCTTTAAGTGGTGTTTAATGGTAAGCATGAGCATTAATTAGTTCATTATGGGCTTTCTAAGTGTTTTTCAAGTGATGTAATTAGATTTGACTCAATTGATGACATTTGTTTACTTTGATGGCCTAGATTCACTAAAGGTTCATTATGTAACGCCAATTTTATTTATCAACCTTTTCACTAAAACCAAATCGTCGTCGTTAAAGCAGTGATAAAGGTCTTTCACTGCCACAATATGTCAGTGTTATTTTAATGCAGTATGTGCAAATGAGTAATTAACTCAACTTTGGCATTAGGCTTATCTATATAATAGCCACTATATACAAACCTAACCTAAGCCTATCTGGAATAGATCATAAAGATAAATAAAATAAACGGTACACAACATTTTAACATATTATTCCCTTAGTAGCTCTAGTGACCAGCTTCTAGGACTAACTGGCCACTATGTTCAACTGAGAGCTTAATATATTCCGAGCACTAGACTACTTTCCCCCTTTCCCCTTGCCTAATAAAAAGGCTAGCACGGGGGTCGATCAGGGAGGGTCCTCATTTACTGTCTGGCGCATGTTAGCGAGGTAAGGGAGGGCATATCTTACTCTTAATGAATAAGACGTTAAAAAAATATCCTGCATTATTTATATATTATCGGTAATTTAACAATGTTTAGCGAGTTAGGCCTATAATTAAAGTGAAACCTCTTTTTTAATTGACTCTCAGGTCTCCTTACTGTCCTAAGAAGCTCCTCCACCTTTCTGGATGTGGCAAGTCCATTGTTCAACCTCCAGTATGACTTCAAGGGCAACCGACTTTACATTATCCTTCACCCCAGAAACAAAGAGCAAACCATAGGGTTGTGTGGGACGTACAATGACAATCGGAATGATGATTTCAAGTAAATGTCTTATTCACTTTCAGGATCTTGACTAACTTATGGTTTAGTGGTGCTTTAGTTCAGCGTTTCACATGATGTAACTGAGTAAATCTGTTTTGGATCCTGACCAAAAAAGGCAATATAAATTTCTAGCTCATAAATAAGTTTAACAATAATAAACCAGCTCAGGAATAAAATATGTCTGGCTTTAATGAAAACTGTCAATAAAAGCCCAATGTTTAGGCATGTGATCACTTTGTGCCATTCCCTGCATTAGTGCCGATGAGTTACTGATATTACTACACTAAGGTGAACAGTGCTATGATTCCATTGACTAATAGGCATTCTAAGCAGTGCATGGCCGACCCCCATGGCAAGGAAGGAGTAAGCACAAGTCCCTTAAATTTGACACGCTAATCACATACATCAGTGTTAAGACAAAACTGGCAGTAGTTCCTTTAGTGTAGCTCCTGCATCACTCTTTTGCCCAGAGTTGTGGCCTTTATTGTATGAGTGTTAGCACTATTCAATACGAGGTCATTATTAATGGTCCACAAAGGATGCTACTTTTGCTATTACCAAAGCACGTTGTTATCCTTGTGTAGGCATTTGCAGTAGGTTTTTTTTTCAGAAGTCTATTAACACAGATATACTTTATACTGTACATAGCTGTATGCAAATAGTAACACTAAATGCATCACTGATACACTGTTTGGCCTATTTAATTATTCTCCAGTGAATAGAATCTGACATTTGTTTTAATTACAGGAGCTCAAGTGACATGACTGAGACGGTGTCTAGTTTATTCAGTAAATCCTGGAAGATGGACCAGCAATGTTCCGAGAATTCCAAAGTCGAGGAAGATCCAGGTAACGGATTATGTGCGACTCAAAGCAGATCATAACAATATTGAACCATACTGTAGGTCAGGGGTGGCCAACTCCAGACCTCAAGGACCATCAACAGGTCAGGATTTAAAGATATCCCTGCTTCAGCACAGGTGGCTCAATCAGTGATGACTTTACAGTTACTTATTCCTTTTTGTATATGGAGGGATTTGACTTCCACTGCTTCCAAAGTGTCTTTAACAGTTCTGCTGAAAACCACCAGTGCTGATACATTTACGATTAATGACTTTTTCTTTTAAAGCCATTGGGGCATATGTATCAAGATGGTGCAATTTGCTCTAAAACACAGAGGTGTTGCATATGTCTGAAACTTGTTAGTTTAGTTTCTAATATTTCATGCCGATCTCTTGGGAAGCAGAGATTACTAAACAGAGGCGCTGTAAGTGACACAGAAAAAGACAAACGGTACCATTGAATTTTAATATATCTCATTATAATATTGTGCTATCTCCTCCCTAGTTCCCCCTAATATAGTCACAGATATCATTGATGGGCAGCACCCATGTCCTAGCCCTATCTATTCTCATGGACTTGGTTACTTTCCTAATTCTTGCATTTTGTTTTCCAGTTAAACGGGTAAATGCTGAAGCAAGTTGCACCGGTGCTCTTGAAGACTCCATCTTCGCTGACTGCCAACTTCTTATTGACATCCACAGCTATAAGATCTCTTGTGCTAACAGCGTCTATTTTGGGGAAAGTGCTGGGCTTTGCTCGGCCGTGGCAGACTATGCCTATCACTGTTCTCAAGCAGGCATTGCTGTGCCCTTAACCTCTACTTTCACAGACTGCGGTAAGTGGTCTCCAGAGTTGAATCACTATTTGTGGCTCAACACATGAATTGCCTTGGTCAGATTTGAATTAATATTTGTTGGTAAATGGAAATAAAAAAGCGATAGAAAAATGCAGTGTAATTATGGTAGGAAGATTTAGGACGGGCGAGATCCAGAGAATCGACAATTAAAATGGGCAGAATTATAATTAATAATAATTAATTATTATTGCAGGTGGTGTTATATTTCTTGTTCAATCTTCTAAAAACACTCTACTCCACAAAATGATCCTCTCCATGACTTAATGATCAGATCACTGTCCTGAATCGCGTCCGTTGAACAGTCAGGGAAATATTTCATGTATTGCCCCTGTTTAATGTAAATCAGTGGAATGTTCGGAGGCATTTACAGATATGTCCCAAGCTGCCCAACTCACTTTCCCAGGAGGTACAGGCAAAAGCTGGGGCTACTACCCCAATCACCCAACAAACCCCACCCAGGGGAAAAGTAAACCGGGCCACTTTTATAGGTAAAAACCATTGATGAATTCCACTGAATAAGTTGGAATAAAATGATTACTATATTTTTCATAGCACTGACAATATACAGTACACAGGGCAGTAACTAGAATATTGCAGGTACAAGCCCCTGTCATCGAACTTCTAACCTAATTTCTGTCCTTGGGCACAGGAGAGGTGACGCTTAGAGGTGTTTCACCATTAAGCTACTCCTTGAGCTCAAAGTAGAAAAAAAGCGATAGTAGAACTAGCTACTAGGGTAACAGAAATGATATTAGAAATGTGAATAATCCTTATTCAATAATAATGAAACAATGACGGAATAAAAATTAAAGACGGCAATGAAAGACGGCGATGAAAATAGACGAGGAAAGAAATGGTGTGAAATATGACGTCAAAAATGAACATTGCAGAAGGAAACAGAAGAACAATAACGTATCTTGGTCATTTCAGGAGCGTGTCACCTAAAACTTGATATACTATTGTGTTTCTTTCTTTTGTGTGCAGCTTTTGGATGCGAGGGGAATATGGTTCTTACTAGAGACGCTCAGTTCTCCCAACAAGACTGTGCTGAATATTCTTCTCAGCTCTTGAAGATTTCCTCCTCAGTTCCTCTGAATGAGGCTTGTATCTGCCCCCCTGAGTTATACTACGACTCTTCTCTAAATCAGTGTGTCCAAGGGTAAGTGCAGCTGCAAACTATAATGGTTCATGGTTGATCTTGATGACAGGTTACTAAAGCAGCGCCTTGTTAATAAAGAATTAGGGGCTTATTCAATAAGATCCGACAACTACCACTCAAGTCAATAGGAGTCAATGCCTGCATCGGAGCTTACTGAATACACCTCTTTAATCGACTTCAAAGCTATTACAACCTATGGAGTATCTTGCATTTGGCTATCAGGTTTTTATTATTTTGTAAAAGTTGTCTGAAACACAGGTCTTCATGGCTATATGCACAACATGACACTGTATAGTGACAACTTGTGGTATCACTCCAATGGACACACTTGAAAACGAGAGGTAACTCTCAATGTATTACTTCCTGGTAAAACATTTTAAAAATAAATAAATGGTACTCTAAACATTTTCCAAGACATTTCATTGGAAATACCACCATGTGTCAAATATACTGTAATACTGCAAGCTGTCAATCTATAGAAAATAAAGTAATGTCGTATGCAATTATTTCTCCTTCAAATCACGGAATGAACAGAAAAGGGCAGTATAATTTTTTTAAGCTATATATTTTCTTTTCCAGTGAGCAGTGTCCTTGTTACAACAATAACAAGGTCTACAGGATCGGAGAAATCATCACCCAAACCAATGGACAAATATGGTGAGATACACAAAAATATTGGACTGACATATGATCATAGAGTTGGGAAGGGGTATACCCAGGCTTATTAGGATAACTACACACATTGTTTAAAATAAGGGTTTACATTTTCTTTAACCCCTGTGGTACTGCATGAGTCTATAATACATTGTAAGGATTCCTACTTTTTCTTCCTTCCTTATGTCAATCACCACGACCTTGAAGTTATGTGTCAAACTCCAGAAGTTTACTAAAGGTGTTGTTTTTTAAAATCAAAATGTAAGAAACTTGTTAATCAAGTGTTTTACCGTGGCCACTGATAATTAATTACTGGACCTTATGCAAGTCTGACTCGGCAGAAGCAATGCAAGTCGTAAATGATGGCAAAAAACAGGAAAAATAATATTATAAATATGTGTGTGTGTGTGTGTATATTTAATTGTATATGTAACTGTTTGGTGCAGAGACCTCCTTCCTATTTTTTGTCTTAACTTATTGGTACTTTTTTGTTATCCAAAACACACTGGGGAAATAGTGTCTGCTGCCAAATCTGAGACTCTGCATGGATTAAGCATTACTCTACATAAAGGAGCATGATAAATTAACTTTGGCAAAGCTCCTTTTTTGACATTACAATGTAACATTCTTACAGTATGTGTGATACTTGCTACAGTCTGCAACAATAACCTGTATCAATCAAGGATTTCTTATCCCATTGCACCCTTATACTTTGTGTTGATTTGCTTATACAATATGTTATATACATATATATCACTGTCTTTCTTCTTCCATTTACTGTATTGAATTGCTGGCAAATTATTAAACGACCACATAACTTTATTAACCCATTTAATGACAGGGGGGCTTTTAACGCATTGCAAAGGCTCCCTGGCACTGAATGAGTTAAGCGGTTCAACTACGCTAATATCTCACAACTAAGCTTTGCCGCCACACTTCTGCTTTTTCCTTAGCCCCTGTGAGAGGATTTTGCAGTGTGAATCCATTACAGAACCTGAAATAGAAGGTAAGATGCATATTTGCGGGTGATTAGAAACATAGCAATGTAATGTTTGTACCTTCTCCCATAATCGCATGTGTGGCGGCCCGTCCCGTCCATTCCATTCCATTTGAAAGCAGGGTTTCAGGCGAGGACACTTGTGACGAATTATTAATGAAGTTCGCTGCAAAACAAGTGTGTGATCCGCTGACAAAGTGAAGGCAGATGGCTGCAGTAGCAACTTTCTTTCCTGCAGTGACCTCATTGCAACCTTTCTTTCTTTGTTTTTTTTCTGTCTCACCTCTTCTTCTGTATATTTCCTCTCCATTCTAAACTCAAAGCCTACAAAGTATACAGTAGCTGTCTCACAGTCTCTTGTGGACACTGTGGTGTCCCAACCTTCTTATGTCTGGACATTCCATACACGTTTGGGGCTGTCGTGCTAAATTTGAGCAATGTCAACCATGTTTCATGTACTTATGATCTATCTGTAGCAGGATACACCAGAAGGATTTGTGTGGGGGAAAGAGGATTTGAGAATCGGGAGGCAATGGGCTCATATCTCTAAGCTGCTTTGTTGCTTTTCTAGTTGAGGTGGAGGAATGCTCCGAAAAGGAAGTATTTTCAGATTGTTTAGTGGGAAATGGGAAAACTTGCGAGCCAAGCTGCCAGAACCTGCAAATTATCAACCAGATCTGCCCCGCTGACTGCAAGCCAGGATGCATCTGCAAATATGGGTGAGCATATCAAATACTATGGAAGCCACTGAGGGCCAATAAGGTGATTAGGGCAATCTGTGCTTCTCAATATATATTGCAGGATATCTGTCACTAAAACATATTAAAAACATCCACAAATTAGTTTCATGTATTTAGTCTTACAATACATTTTAAATCAATTGATTTTTGTAAATTCTATTGTATTGGAGGTACTGTAGATGTTAAAATAGAGTACGAGTAAATAGTAGTAGGCAATTAAAACTAGAATGAAATAATGAAAGAGATGATTGGGTAATTGATCATACATGCGCTTACACACATTTATATACATTAACAGCAAGGCAAAAATATAGGCAGATATTAATGTTAAAATTAGATACAAACTATTTGTACATGACTGTGGGGGTCTACTTTTTTTTTTAGTAAAGACTGAAAAAGGTAACTTTAAATATTGACTAGTTAGTAATTTGTCTAACTCTTGCATTATATACTGCAGCCTTTTGAGGAGCAATGATGGGAGCTGTGTACCACTTAACGAATGCCCCTGTTTGCATGGAGAAGACCTTTACCAATCAGGAGAAACACTGGTCCAAGACTGCAACACATGGTAAGACTGGAGTATTCAATGCAATATGGGAAATGCTAAACACCTCTAATAGTAAGAAAAAAGTAAGACATCTTCCGGTGTTCCTGATCCAGTGATCTCCGAGTGGTATTCCATGCACTATAGAAAGGTAGAAGGAGCAAGACACTACGGATGTTTTGTTAATGCAAAGTTATTGCCAATAAATCGACGTTTTGGCCTAACATTGGCCTTTTTCAAGAGTAAATGGCAAGACTGGCGTATTGCCACCAATGGGGATGAAAAAAATGCATGGTTTCAAATAACACCTGTCCATAGAGGTGTTTAGAAGGGACATTTTGTAAATATAATGTCCATACTTTTTGTTTATCACCTTGTAGCTAGATGAAAATATTTTGGTTTGTCTAAACTTGGTAGGATTAGTGTCTCTTTCTCCATTAACCCCTTATCCTATTTCCTTTGCAGCACATGCGAGAACGGCAAGTTTGTGTGTACCAAGAATGCTTGCAATTCCGTGTGTAATATCTATGCTGGAGCCCAGTTTGTCCTCTTTGACAACATTTGGAAGACCTTCCCAATAGGAGAGTGTGAGGTCATCCTAGTTGAGGTAGGTCAAAAAGGGGCAAAATAACAAAGGGGTAATAGAGTCACTTTCCTTGTATCACATTATTTGCATCTTTTAGTAATGACAATACGTTTTGTGAAAAGCACATACATGTGAAAGACATTTATTTTATCCTAAATTTGGACATATTTGGGGATCTGTAAAGGGGTAAGGACACAGTCGCAGGCTCAATATATATATACCTGCACAAATATGTGGTTGTACATTACAAGTGTACCGTTTGTTATAGAATATAGTTGACTTTATAACTACAGATTTTATGTGCCTTTTTGTTGTTGTTCTTAGTCTCAGAAAGATGTCAGTCCACAGTTCAAAGTTACAATGGTAAACATTCGCACCAATTACTTGGGAGGAGGTTTGGCTACAAAGAAGATACGCATTGATTTTGGAGGAACCCTTGTCGAGCTGAGCGACTCAGAGCCCAGTGTGGTATGTAAGAGGGAGCCTAACGCTCTCACAGATCATCAGAGTTTCCCAGATTGTGTTCTTATCCATCTAAATGTTTTCTTCTCACTCGGTGCCTATTCATACGAAGCCGGCCTGCCATTTATTCTATGAAACCTCCATTTTGAATCAGTTATTCGATTCTTTGGTTTTAGTTTCCACTATAGTATCCATGTATACAGCTACATTTGTAATGATGCTTGGTTATAGAGGGACAACTATTTTGGAGAGAAATATCAGATACTTGTTTATCAGGTTTCATATATTTAAAAAGATTTCATAGACAGGTTTGTTTATGCCAGCTCAGATCTGGATTTTTTGTTAACCCACATGCCATGAAGGAATTAATTAAAGTAGTTGTTGATACATCCAAGTAAAACATATGCTATTTCTCCCTAAATATTCTAGTCATTACACATAACCACTCCTGATATCTCTCAATGATACTGTACAAGTAGGCTAAAGTTGTTCAAGTCGACATCGTATATACAGTATATTATTAATATAAGGTTTGTCATAATGTTAATTTCATTTTGTTTTATTTGTGGCTAATCGATATGTTTGGTCTGCAGGTGAATGGATTTGGAAATCAAGTGAAATTATACCACTCTGGCTTCTATGTGGTTGCCGATTTTCCAGAGTTTCTCGCAGTGTACTATGACCGGCACTTAGACGTAATTATTCAGCTTCAGCCCCAACTGCAGGTGAGTTGTTATTCTTCCGTTTTCACTTTCGTGAGCTTCCACTACTCATTGATCAGAACCGGAATGACGGAACAATATCAGAACCAAAGTGCTTATTAAATCATTTGCTGAATGCAACTTGAAATGTAATGTGAATTAGTCACTTCATGATGTGGCAAAAAAACATGAGTTCATTCATTAATTAAACATTTTCTGCAGAAAATGACATTAAAATAGCCCAAAAAATCCTGCTGGTCTAAGTGATAACTCAATCCTTGTGCTAACTATTTTGCTAATTTCATGTTAAATCATAACAGTCTTGCACAAAATGACTGTAACTTCATTTCATTCAATAGCTTTTCCCTGACTCGGCCTGCACAGTATATGTAATTGAGCTTGGGCTTTTGAGAATATCTTCTTCTGTTAGATGCAGTCTCTACTTCTGAGTTACACCAGTTTGCCCATGAAACAGTCTCAACCCAGCAGGGGTTGTAGACCTCTGTACTACCTAATTATCTTCAAATTATTACAGATCCTATTGACCTAATTTTGTGATTATTGCAAATACAATTGTGATGTTACGTGGCACAATTTTACACATCTCTAATTATTATAGATGTTTTGACTAGAATGGCAACTAATCTTCTGAAGGAAAGTAAAGATATACACAGATTCCAACATGACTATGGGGTGTTTAAGGGATTGCTGTAGTAATAAAATAACACCAACGTTATTTATTTAGTTGTGCTCCTCGCTTATGCTCCATCTGAAGCTTCACCCCATTTTCCCATTTCCCCAGCTTTTATTATTAAAAAAAACGCATCAGACAAAAGTCTTTTCACTTAATTTCCCTCGTAATAAATACTAATTGTAGTGCACGTACATACGGGAGAAGGAAAAAAGGCAGAAGGTTGGCAAGCATTCATTGTTGAGGATAGCCCCACCCTTTCTCTTATCCCCATAATATAGGAAGAGTTGCCTACTTTAAGGTCTATACTAATTATAGCAGAGTGCTGGAGAAGGAGGAGGGCATGTGGATGTGGTTTCTACTTGTGTAGCAACCAGAGAGGGAAGTCCAAGGATATTTAAAGGCAGAGATCCAGCTGGCATTAATTAGCCTGCAGCGAGGCAGGCAGGCAGTCTTGGCTAGAATTGCTACACCCCCACTCTACAAATGCACATTTTAAGCTTCCGCTGAATACTTCCTTTCTCACATACAAGTTAAAAGAAATATTCGTATACCAAGTATTATTTTCTTAAACAAACTACACGCTGCATGTATAGATTTCCCTACATGTTAGGTGTGGTACTTTTATTTATCTTGGCATATATCTCAGAATTTTGCTCATGCAGGCAATGCCAAGGAATCTTGTCAATGCAACTTGGCTACAACACATGGACTCCTGGGCCAATGTGACATCATCGATGTAACATTTCATAACATTATGAATTTGTAGCTTAACTCCTTTGGTTCCCCAACCGTCTTTCAGTTACTGAAGGTGTTGGAAAGAGAATTGACCTCTTCAGTCTGTAGTGATTGCCACTTCTCTTTGTAAAGCAACAGAGTCAATTGTTCTGCCATGTTTAGATCTGCAGTCATGTTTTTTGGCTCCTCTAATGGGTATATCACCAGGTTTCAAAAATAAAGGTCCATAACACTATTGCCTAGATTCACTAAATGGTGCAACGCCAAAAGCCCATTTAAGTAAATGAGCTCTAAGGTGTTTTCTAGTGCTGGAAGCTGTCTTACAACATAAAACCACTTATTAAATATGGACCTGTATGTCTTACGACTGGGCCAATCTCTGCTTGACCTAACCACTAGAAGCAACCATGAGAATCTGCTCTTGGCAGCTGGGAGCAGGGGAGGCAGACGGATATAGGCTATCCCTCACTGCAAACATTTTTGGGGCTTTTATTCTCAAGGGTTCTGAGTGCTGTGCTTGTGAGGGCATTAAACAGCATTACTTATTTGAGTATTGATATCACATTGGGTAGGTGAGATTGTTACGTTAAAGCTTTAATATTACTAGCACTATCACAATATTGATAATTGAGTGTCATTGAAGATGCTGTTTGCTTGGTGTATATGTGCTCACTGTAAGCCGACAAAACGGCATCTTTCTGGAGGGGCAGACAGACAAAGATAGAGGCCCCTATTCTATATGCTGTGGATTTAACCTATCCATGTCAGCTCCATGAAAACAATTGACATTGTAATGAATGAATTGAGTTGAAATCTTTCCAAGCAAAGGGAAGAAAGTTTCATAGCCTATTGAATAGAGGCCACAAAACAGGTTGAGCCATTAGCATTTCTCCAAATAATGTGTAGGGAAGTTACTCCTAACTGAGTTGGTCTCATTGTGGATGTTCATTTACAACTGCTCCCATTTTCCTTTTCCTTAATACAGGGGAAAGTTCAAGGCATGTGCGGCAATGCTGATGGAAAAACAACGTCTGAATTGTCTATAAGTAACATGGCACAATACGCATCGCAGTACCTCGTTGGTGATGTATGTTAAATTCTAACAAAACTATTGAATATATGAATATTCTCAGTATCAGTTTCTAGTTAGAGTTTATTGCAGATATGGGACTTTGGAAACCAAGTTGTCATCTGCATCTACGTGCCTAACATGCGCTCTGTGCATTGGTGTTGAGCTTTTACTGAAGCTAATTACTTAAAGTAGCAGTCTGTGCTGCTTGTTTTTTTATCTCTTGGGGAAGGTTTTTATTTTATATATTACACAAACTGTGTGGTTCCTTAGAGACGATCCGTGGTATCCCGACCTCCAAGGACACTCTGGGTACCTCCAGAGATAACCCCAGTTTCTCCACTGGGCAAGAATATTTGCCCAATAGACAAAATATGGTCGCTGTGTTCAACCTTCTTTTGGCAGCCAGTAGAAAGCTACAACGTAATCGGGAGGGAGAATGTTGTGACTTTCTATTGTTGACCCCCTCCCATATGTGTAGTTTTTTTTAAATATTAAACACAGGCACACAAAAAACCTAGAAATATCTCTTGAACCGAGGGAGTCCACGGATGATGGGGACCACAGAGGCTGGGGACCACGGATTAACTCTGAGGACCCCACGGTTCAGGTTCATTTTTTTTTTAAACACGTAAAATGAAGACTGCTACTTAAATCTGATGCACATTGACCATAATAATGGCGACAATGCAGAATTGACCATACAGTTTCATGGTAGTGTATAATTACACCAGTTCTACTCTTCAAGGACTTGCTCGGCTCTCTATATGTACTGTATAGGAAATGTCAATATTTGTATCCATTATTTAGAACACAGAAGATCATAAGGATTCGTTGTCAATTTCATTTGTAGCTTTATATTAAAAACTAAATGACATCTAGGGAGACTTTGTATTTATTGGTTATTACTCTTTAATTTGGTGTTTTTATTGATAGCAGCTAAACCCCTTCACTGTCTGATGGTCCAGCAACATATTGCAAAGCAATTCTTTGCTGGCCCCTTGAGCAGCACTAGTGTTAATTGTTCTTTTAATTATTTGACCATAAAAAAGGTTTAATGATCAGAAAAAGTGGCCACTGAATATCAATGCATTGCAGTTAAATAGAAAACAATAGAACTGTAGAACTCAAAAAAAAAAGGAAATAGATCTGGAATTTACCTGGGGCAGGTAAGTCAGTCGTCGGCCACCTTTAAACGACCATGGGGATGTAGAGGAACAAAGGTGGGCTACAGCTTACAGAGTAATTAAGGAATGAGTTACATTTCAGGCCAAAAACTGCCGCTTTTATCCTGCTCCCCAGCTTAATAAAGGGACAGTTTTTGGCCTGAACCATCACACATTTTTAACCTTTTGTATGAAGATGGATTAAAATAAAGCGTTTTGTAATTTTATAACTTTTGAATGCTGTAGACAACATTTCTTGATTAGTCAATACATTGCAGCCACCAATGGCTCATGGGCCAATACACTAAACTGAAATCTGTCAACTGATCAATTCACTCCATGCAGGTAAAATATGTTGTGATCCTAATGGTAGTTGTACAGTCTTAGTTATATATGATATTTTTTTTTAAGTGCCCTGCTGCTCCGCTTACATCCCCTACTCCTCCATCTGATAATCACATGCAATATGTGGAGATGCGCTGCAGCTTGCTTAAGAGTGAGGTCTTCTCTGAATGTCTCAACGAGGTAATGCTTCCTTCTGTCTCACTTATCTAATTCTGCAAAAAAGGTCTCTCCTTATATACAGTACAATAATACTATAGAAGTTCCATAATCTGTTCTTACGATAAAAAGCTTTCTTAGAAGTCTCTCTTTTATTTCTCTCTCTTTTTTGTTTTGCCCTGGGATATGGGAGGGCTCTTTCATATTTCTAGGGATATTCGGACTCGCAATAAACTAAGACAGAGGTGCACGACTCCAGTCCTCCAGACTCCCCAACAGGTCAGGTTTTAAGGATATCCGATCTTCAGCACAGGGGACAATCAGTGGCGCAGTCAAAGACCGAGTAACTGATTGAGCCACCAGTGCTGAAGCTGTAATATCCTTAATACCTGACCTGCTGGGGGGTCTTGAGGACTGCAGTTGAGCACTCCTGAATGAAGGTCATCATTTTCATAGTTTAGTCCTGAATATGAACTTCTGCAAGACTGGATGGGATTATTACACACCGAACTAGCACACAGGGATTTACTTATGTTTATATCGTGTCATATTGTTTTGGTGTTGTAAGAAATCTTATGGCCTATTCAAGTAAATGAGCCGTAGGGTGTCATATGGCTTAGCATTGCTTGGCAAATATGGCCCTTCATCTACATCTGTTGAAATATTCATTGACCCCTATTTTAAATAACCGAGAACCAACCATTTGTCACTTTGGCTAGAGGTGATGTGACACTGCTGGTATTGTCTCAAAATGACATACTGGTCGCTACTGTAGATAGTTGCCCTCCCATTGAGAGATACACTTATGGCTTCTCGATGTAGATCAATAAAAGCCCGTGTAGAAAGTTCAGCAGACTTTTCTTTCCCTGACAGGTTCCGGTGGAGCCTTACTACACCGCATGCGTAGAGGAGACAGAGGACTGCAGAGAGGGTGAAAACTGCATCTGCTTCTGCACTTCCCTTGCTGCCTATGCTCGTGCCTGCTGTCGCAAGGGTATCAGCGTAGATTGGAGAACCCCCGACACCTGCCGTGAGAATATTATCTTCGTGTTAAACTTTCAGGTGCCTGTAATCTGTTTGATCATTCATTTAACCAATTATATCTTGTTTGTTTTTTCTAGCTTCCCCGTGTGAATATTACAACCGAGGTAAGCCATATCCTCGAATTATTCCTTGCTTCTGCATACAGAGCTGTACCTTTGCCAATATGTGGACTCATTGTGAATGTCATTTTGGCCATGAGTGTAACGTATAAAATGCTTAATTCTATATTCATGCCATTTTCCATACAGATTGCTTTCCTTTGCAGTTAATTAACCGATTGTCCTCTTCTTATTCAGTGTGGATAACATTGTAACATTGCATATTTTCTTTAGCCCGTGGGCTGTTCCAGATTCTCACAGAAATTAAGTCTAGTTATACAGTATACCCTGCCAAGGTTTAGGATTAAATCCATTCCGGATCATTTAGATGTTGAGCCAGTGACACCAGCATTAAGTTTGCCCTTTGACATTCAAATAATGCGGGATGGCAGCCAGAAAGCAGCGAGCGAATTTACACAGAAATTGAGTCCAATTGATTCAAGTCAATAACTCCATTTATAGAAATGCAAAATGCACTGGGTTTGGGATTGAAAATACCTATATAAGGAAGTCTGAATTTGCCAATTGGTAGGAGATCATAATTACGCCCCAAACCAGAATGTATGTTGTGATCACATCTAGCTTCAGACCCCCACACACACTCTCCACTTGCATCAACTAACTTTTAGCTACCTTTGGACTTAATTTCACTCCAGAGTTATTTATCTGTAGCTATATTTATTGCCTTATCCACGATATTTTTTTTTTTTTTTTTTACGAATAGTATCCATCTGATGTTTTTTTTTTCTATGCATATATGGCTGATCCTATTCATACAGTAATTGTGTTTTTACCTACACTATACAGAATTACCCTGGCTAATTAAACATAGAGACTTATCATTTATTATATAATCAGTGCAGATCCTTATATAGACGCACTTTGCTATGCCTATACATGTATGAGGAAGTCTGAATTTGCCAATTGGTAGGACATTATACATTGGTCCTAAACCAGAATTTATTTTGTGATTGCAATCAGGTTTTCTTGGATCTTCATGCACAGAGTGGGGTCTTTCAGGGATTTGTCGCTTTCATACTTAACCCTTCTTCTGCAATTGCTCTGCACTGTGTTGCAGGCCCCTCTAGCAGCAAAGGGATTCATGGCCTCTATGGTTATTTTTTTGCCAGGAATGACACATACCCATTGAACTCTGATCATTAAAATGGGCAGCCTCATGGCATCCTCAGTATTAAGGCGCCAGTGACAAGAACTTTGCTCCGCTTCCTCCTCTTTTCCCTGCATGCATATTAGCTATTATTTTAGCTGCTAGCAGTCACCGTTGACTGTTGAATATTGCTGCCTGCGACTTTCAGTTGAGATGAAATAGTCATTCTGTCTTACGTAGACCAGGGCTTTGGTAACTATTGAAAACTTCTTCTTGTCCAAAAGCATCTGGAGAGGGACCTTACCGCTTAGTCATGATGACTGGTCAGATCCTGCTGGCTGATTATGAATCCCAGAAGGTGGTACTGGGCCAGAACGATTCTCCAGGGAATCTGAAAGCAAGCTTTATGGTCACCCCAAGTCTCTTCCAGGATCCATTGAGTAAGTCTTTGCCCTTTCACTCTTTTCCAGTATGGAAACCTAAAGTGGAGAGATTAACAGTTTTTGTGTTTTCTTAACATTCATCAAATCTTTGCAAAGATGTCATATTAATAAAGATATATTAACTTATTAGCTTCTTGGATGACCTGTTTTGCATATGCAACATTGTGGGTTAACCATTTTTGAGAATACTGCATTGCAAGCCTCAGTATAGATATGAGTTAGCCTAATGTTAATGCACATTTGGGGTGTTTTGGCAGTGGCTACTGCACCGACACACTTTATTCGAGCAAATACCCGGTATGTACCTGGCAGATACCTGGAATGCGCCACTCCTCACCTCTGACAAGCCTCGTTGCATTTGCCTTCCCAGCCTGGGTTCATGCCTGGCTGATGGGCGGCTGATCTGTTAAATGATAATGATTAGGATTTAATAGGCTGCAAAGCTTCGCGTGTCTACCAGATGGCATAAATTCATGAATTGTAATGCAGTATATATATATATACTGTGCAGTATTGCAGCCAGCGGGAATAAAATGCTTCAATCCCTGCTTGGAAAATACCTCAATGCACTCGGGCAGAAAACAGTCACAAACCTCAATACACCCGGGTATACCCGTAATCGTGGGACTAGCCAAGCTCGAATAAAGTGTGTCGCCAGTGTAAGTGATATCTCAAGACTAATTAGCCTGAGTGAGGCAAATGTAGAGCACAGAAACTGACCCCTTAACCGTGACTGTCCAATGGGAAATGCTCAACCTTCTGACCTTGACACAACATATAAAATAAGCTGGTGGATGTTAAAGACAATACAGGAAAACGTTCTGATCCCTGACAAGTTAATATAATGTCTTCACTGGTTGGCTCCTTTCTAGATGGCAGAAAGCTGATCTCCTTGGAATCTGCAGAACACCGCAACTTCTTCATTGTGCAGAATGAGGACGGCAGCCTTGGCCTCAAGAAGTGGCAGCCAAGTGTCAGCTTCCGTAGGGAGGCCACATTCATCATGAGGAAGAATCGCTGGGTGAAGGGCTATGATGCCATCGAGTCCTTTACATCCCGTGGGAGCTACCTCTCCTTCAGCAACAATGATAATGCAGTAGTGATGTCCAGGATCAAGGCAGGAAATATGCTGGTGATGAGTTTCAAGCTAACAGGTAAGTGCAAGAAATGCCTGGTATAACACATGCAAGCAAGCAATGCCTGGTATAAAACATAGGGCCATGTATACTAACCGGAGCTGTCATACAACATCTTAAGGTGCTGTCAGACAGCTTGTGGCCCATTAATGTGAATGATCTGTAAGGTGTCTTATGGCTAAGAACAGCTTAGTAAATATGGTCCTTGATGCTTCTTATAGTCATTTTGATCCATTCAACTAACTTGTCACTGCTTTGAGTCTCTGTACACAGGAACGGCAAAGTAGTGGCATTTAGGTCTATCTGGTAGCAAAGAGATATGATGTTGGACTTTAATTCACAACGTGTCAGCCGTAGTGTGTAACTAACAAGATATGTGTTAATCTACTAATGAATTGCTAGTTAGTTGCAGGCCTGTCTGATAGCACAGGGATTAAAATCTACCTTTTAAGAGACATTAAAAGAGCAGTCATGAATGGCATATTGCTCATGATGGCCGTATTTCTAATCAGTGCTATACTATAAGATACTTTCTGGCGCAGTAAAGTGTCTTATTACCTAGCACTGCTTAGTAAATATGGGCCTATATCTTATATCAGACATTGCTGGGCAAGTTTCTCTATCGTCTGCTAAACAAAATGTTATTGGCCATTTTGAGTTTGCATTGTAATGTTTATACTCATCTTTATCCAGGGGAAAGCTTTGGATTGCCGTCTTTCTCTATCTGTACCTGGAGGTACAGACCCTGTGATAGCCCCTGCATTCCAACATGCCAAGACCCCCTTGGCACCAGGTGCAACCTTAAACTCAAGTAAGTGACATTCGCATTGCTTTTACTTCAATCGGTATTTAGCTTCACTGATGTCTGAGCAGGCGTGTTTAGGACACTAACACAGAGTGGACTGATCTCTCAGGAGACCACACAAGGTTCTGCTGGACTGGCCATCACTGCTCCTTTCACCTCAACCTACAGATACAACCATGAGAGACGGGAGAGATAAATTGCAAAGGCTGTGATGGAGAGCATAGAAGTATCATCAGAAACACATTCTATGTATTGTACAACTCAGCCTACACAAGCTTAGTTTAAGATTACCCATCTCTGACAGTTTTGCTGCTCATCTGTATTTTTTTAGGTTGATAATTTTTAAATTATCCATCAAAACATCCTTTTCACATATTCATGCACATTTAATGTTTGTACCAATTTTTGGGGAAAGTATTCCTCTGTCAGAAGTCTTCTAAAAATAAAAAACTTTTTGGATTGAGTTTTCCAACTACTTTTACGCTGGTTACTGCACATCTGCATTTCATATTTTTGCCATCTGCATCTTATCAGCGAGTTTCTTGTCAATCACATGATTTCCGAGAGATCTGTATTTTGAAGTATCATGTTAGAATGACTCATAGCCACATATAAGCAAATGTAAAATATATTTGTAGAACTTCCAATTCTCTGTTCATCACACACAGCAGTAAAACTCATTGGGGCTATGTATCAAGCTAAAATAAAAGAACTGTTTTAGCATTATATTAAACACAAAAATAGGAATCTGGAGGAACATCTCTTAGTACTAATACAGTATAGCTTGAGTATTTCCTTTGGGTTGTAAGCAATTTGTGCATGTAAAGGGAGCAGTAGGAGTTATTCGATACATACCATATTTTAATGGAATAATTTCGTCAGTGTGTCAGTTGGATTTATTTATTTTTAGCTGTCTACCACCAGTAAATTTCTTACATTTGACACCGAAGTTGAAAACAACTAAATTGCTTTACAAAGATGTGTTCAAAGGTGTTAATAGTAACATCTTCATATATAGCCGGCAATGCACCCTATAGAACAGTACTGTACATTCACTTTTTAGAGCATGTTTTACCCACATTGGGGGTTATGCATCATAGACTCCTGGCAGCAAAACTGGCACACAAAAAACTGCAAAGGAAAAGGTCCCACAGGAGGGGATATGATTGTTTCCTGCTATAAATGTTGTGCGCTTTTTGCTCCTGTGTTGTCCCAGTTTTGCAGCCAGAAGTTATTGATACATAACCATTTAATTAAAATGGCATGTGAGGGGCCTCACTGCTTAGCATTGTAGAGTAAATTGGTAAAAGCGGTTCCCCTTTCTTGGTTTTTACCTGAGGAGGGCAAGGGTTAAGGAACAATATCAATAAATACAGAGGGAAACATGTATTTATTTTGTGCAAAAAGAAAAAGCATCAGAACTATCAAATAAAGAAATCTTATCTGGATTTTCCCTTTGATGACTGGTGCATTGTTGTGCCCCACAAAGGCACAAAATAAATGTTTATACCAAAACAATAGTTCAGGACAGTAATAATAATATAGTAGACATAGGAAAATGTCTTATAAGCGTCTTGAAGGATATAGGCCATATAATGGACCATGCTTTGGGGGATTACGTAGTTGCCTACTGGTTTAGTGCAAGGCTTGCAATAACTCTCTCTGCTAAGTCGGCACATGGCTTGACCCTGTCCTGTTGCTTTTTTAGAATTGAGGGCTGTTTCCCACTCTGTTCTCCGGGAACGGTCTTCGATGAAGTCACTCATCGGTGTGTGCAGTATGAGGACTGTAAGTAGACATTTGCACTTCTTTGTTGGTATATTTATACTGTCATGGTTTCCTCCAGGAAACATGCACTGAGCATTCTTTCTGGAAATATGATGAAAATAACTATTACAACGGACTGTATGTATGTAGGTTCTTCTGTTGGTAACAGACAGCAGGCAGTAGGGTGAAGTGTTGGAGTTTTAAACATATAGCCGCCTCTGCAATATTGTGGGAAGTTCAATTAGAAACAAAAGAGTGTTTGGTTGAGCAAATTTATTGCAAGACATTTTTATTCAACCCACATTAAGATTATTCAAAGATGTTGTGGTATATGAGCTTTGAAGACCACATAAAACCCTTGTTTCAGATTATTAGAATGTTGTCATTTAAAATACAGCGACTGCAAAGAAGGAGGTCTGGTGTCTAAGGCATGTGTGGTTTGTTTACAGGTGTGATGCAGTTCGAGAATCCAACTACAACTAAGATCCCTACAACGTCAATATTTACTACAGCCTCGCCCTCAGTTACCCCTATAGTTAAACCCACTCCAACAACAGCAGAGCAAACTACTCCAGAGGTAAGAATCTGCCATTATTTATTAAGAATTACATGCAGTATTGCACTGAAAATGAGAATTCAGTTGACTACCCTAAACTTTATATGTACCATGTGTAACGTTAGTAGGTTCATCTAAGCTTCTCCTTGGACTGTATGGCACAATGTTCAGTAGAGGAGTTCTGTAAATTTAAATATTAATATCTGGTCTATGTTTTTAGGACATATGCAAGAATGTACAGTGCCTGTATCCAATATGTAAGAAGGCAGATGCTGTGGTAGTGGAAACATCTACAACAGATCCTTGCTGTGCAAATTATGTGTGTGGTAAGTATAAAGATATACTTTACTGTAATTATTGCTAATGTGCCAATTTCTCAGACAAACGACATGTAAGATTATACTGCACCGACACACTTTATTCGAGCAAATACCCGGTATGTACCTGGCAGATACCTGGAATGCGCCGCTCCTCACCTCTGACAAGCCCCGTTGCGTTTGCCTTCCCAGCCTGGGTTCATGCCTGGCTGACGGGCGGCTGATCTGTTAAATGATAATGATTAGGATTTAATAGGCTGCAATGCTTCGCGTGTCTACCAGATGGCATAAATTCATGAATTGTAATGCAGTATATATATATATACTGTGCAGTATTGCAGCCAGCGGGAATAAAATGCTTCAATCCCTGCTTGGAAAATACCTCAATGCACTCGGGCAGAAAACAGTCACAAACCTCAATACACCCGGGTATACCCGAATTCGTGGGACTAGCCGAGCTCGAATAAAGTGTGTCGCCAGTGTACAGTGCTGCAGTCATATAGAAAAGAGATGTGACATTGGAGCCGGATCTCGTAAGTTTAATGGAGACAAACTGGTACTGCACACAAAGCTATCAGCATTCCAACTTATATAAATCATCACAGTTATAGAATCATCTTTATCCATAATATATATATATATATATATATATATATATATATATATATATATATATATATATATATATATATATATATATATATATATAAAGAGAGACGGTTGCATGAATACAAATTTATGCAACTGTTCGGGACACTTAGCAGTGGCCTAAACAGAGATCGAAATTTTATGAGTCATTACTGACACTAGTGAACTCTCGTCCCATGAGCGCTAAAGACCATGTCTGTACATACTGTGCTATATGTATGCACACACAGCTGTCTCTCACACATACTAATACTCCTTGTTTTTCCATCCCTATACACCAATAGGGACCACTAAGTATCCACACACACTTTTAGTTGTGCTACAAAACTCTCACATTTCCACACCCACCCACACCATTTATATCCACTCCCACTCCACACACACCTTGTGTAAAGCACTGTATATACTGTGGGCTCCCCATTCATTTTTATTCACACTGATACACATACACACTCTTTCCTCACTTGCTTTCATTACCTTTTGACACCTCTAGCCATAAATCTCATCCACACCCGGGGAAGGAACAGCACAGATAACATTCCAAGAGACACTGTTTTTAAGTAACCTTTTGCTTCATTCATTGTAACATCGCCGGAAGAAGAGATCAGTGTATCTCGAAAGCTCGCACAAATAAAAGCATTTCGTTAGCCACAGAACGGTATCATCTATTTATTTTTTGATTTTTGAAGCTCGGCTAACACGGTACTGATACCTCTACATGTATATATATATATATATATAAATATATACACACACACACACACACACACACACACACACACACACACACACACACACACACACACACACACACACACTGTACAGACACTTTGCAGCCTCCAAATCTTAGAATATGGCGGTTAATATAGTTTTCTTCCTGGGTGACCACTATATTATGATCTAGAAACTGGGCTTACTACTGTACCTTTTCAATGATTTTTTTTAATCATTTGCAACATGTGTATATTAAACTTTTTCTAACCATGTGACGACATGTTTTTTTATAGCAATCGGTTTATGATAAACGCACATTATTTATATACTCATTATTATTTATATATATATATATATATATATATATATATATATATATATACACACATATTTACTTATATACGTATACATGCAGGAAAGTACACAAGAATGTGCTCCATTAGTTCCATCCCAGAAGCGATGTATAATTTCCTCCAGGATTCATTTCAAATGTTCTGTGGAGCTAAGAGGTGCTACAGTATGTTAGTATATATTTGTTAATGATTTATTATGATCACCTTAATATTTTAGAGTGTAAGCAGGAATGCAGCCCACCTCCTTCTTGCGATGATGGCAATTCTGCAATCAGATCTTTTGACCCTGATGTTGAGTGCTGTCCAACATATGAATGTCGTAAGTATCAACAAGACAGAGGGAAGAGATTAGATGGGATGTAAAGAGCCACAGAGTCTTCTGCCGTACAGTAACTGGTGCAGATCCTTAAGGCTGAGTGGCAAGGTGATCACTATCCACATGACTGAAGGGATTGGAAGTCATGATATACTGTAGATGTTACATTTTCAACAACTGCATACTTTGTACAATTTAGCAGCTTAGTAGTATTACACATATTTCCTTTTTTTATGGCCTAAGGACCTAAACTGTCTGTTTGCAAACTGTCACTTATTCAGTTGTTTTTATGTTTCAGTCCCAGGACAAACTACTGAAGCCACAACAGTAAGTTCATGGTTATATGAGATACTATAGAGGGAGGCGAGTTTGCAAAATTGTTTCTCTCTACCCTTCCTTATATTTGGTCTATGCTTTGGATTAATATAATTTTAACTATTCAATTGACCTCCTAATTCTCAATGTATTTAAAAAGTTTTAAATTCTCACAATTAAGTATTTTATATTATCCCTGTGTTCCTCGTGCATTCGGCGCTCACTCTCCGCCTCTTTCTCCTCTCTCTCCTCTCTCTCTCCTCTCTCTCTCCTCTCTTCTCTCTCCTCTCTTCTCTCTCCTCTCTTCTCTCTCCTCTCTCCTCTCCCTCTCTCTCCCCTACTCCATGTTGTTTAGAAATAAAGTCAGAAAAAACACAAATGCTGGGTAGAACTGGATATAATTATTGCCCAATGCAAAAACTGCAAACTTAAAGGACCAAGCTTTCAGGTTCCCTATGAAGTCTTCTAAAAGATAACATATTCAGTGTTTTGTACAACACAGAAATCCACTTTAAACAGATATATCATTGTAATGATGTTCTCATAGAACATGAATCTCATTCAGGCTCTATACAGGGACCATTCTTCACCTCACTGGTAAAGACAGCCAATAGTGATCAAATAGCCTGTTTTAAACCCACACCTCCATCTTCTCAATTGTCAATATTCATAGATTGTGCTATCTTTTAGTGAATCCACATGTGAGTTCTTCATAAATAAAGTTATAGTGCACAGAGCTTTGAAAAAATCCAGGGCCAGGGAGAAAAGAGAACACGCTTAAATAAGAGACTTGTGAGGCTCCTAGAGCTATGTACTGTTTAAAGAATGACCATGTTAATCCCTAGAAGGTATAATAACCTGCAGCAAATCCACATCAAGGTGTACACATATTTTGTTAAACATTTTTTTTTAGGAAATGCATCAGTAATTTATTCCTATTTTTAACTTCTTTCACAGGTTTCTTCAACCTACACCACAT
This sequence comes from Ascaphus truei, assembly GCF_040206685.1. Taxonomy (NCBI): domain Eukaryota; kingdom Metazoa; phylum Chordata; class Amphibia; order Anura; family Ascaphidae; genus Ascaphus; species Ascaphus truei. The sequence goes on along the minus strand of NC_134488.1, from coordinate 105,881,091 downwards.
CTGCTCAGGTACAGTACAGTAAACTCTATGCTAACACAGGCTGATAAAACTCCTCTAGGAGGCACTGACTGTAAGATCTCTGTAGCGTGCTGCGGAATATGTTGGCATTTTACAAATAAACAATAATAATAACAACTGATGTAGGATGAATGGTAAAAAAGTGCTGAAATGCACTATCTCCATTCATACAACACAACATTCCCTTTAGCTGTAATAGATATGACTACATCTCCATTCGTTTTCTACAGAAAGTTTACATGCAGTATTTAGTCTGTGCAATCACTGAGTGTAATAAGGTTTCTCTTCTGTTTGCTGGTCTGTTTAGCCTGGATGTGAAAATGTCAAGTGCTACATGGACAAAACTTGCAGTTCTGATGAAAAACTGATTGAGAAGACAAACCCGTTAGATCCCTGTTGTCCTTTGTATGAATGTGGTGAGTAAAGGAGATGTCACAAGCACAGTGAGCTTGGTCCTGCAACCACTACTTGAGTGGTTTTATGGGTGGTTTGTTGTTACTGCAGATAAAGATGTGAGCTATATTACATAATTAGTATAATAGATCACAGAGGCAATAAGTGTTGCAGTAATGAGTAGCTCTGCCTGCAGTGGTGGCGTGAGCAGACGTAGTGATAGAACTTAATCAGGCAGAACATTTTTTAAGGTCTCTGTTGAGCATCTCAGGGAGGGTGTACTGCCTGCAGACAGTTAAAATATGCTGTTTTATTCATACACTCATTGGCAGCAGTACACATTGCTATCTCTTTTGCTTTCATTGTAGATCACTCTTGTTAAGGGGCTAATTAAATATAACACCCAGTGATTGACATAGAGCTTATTTTTATATTTCTACATCTACAACGCATCCATTAAGTAACAGTTCAATGGGAATACCGTATGTAGGAACCCCCCCCCCCCCAAAATAGGGATGAAACAATAACAACTTACTCATGAGCAGATAAGCACTGAAGTATTGTACTATATGTTGTGTCATTTTGTGTGTTGCGTTGGGCCTTTCTGTTGTTTAATAACAACAACAACAGCATTTCTCCTCTGGTTTTAGAATTGACACATGATTAACCTTAGTATACTTTGTTTCCATTTGTAGAGAAGTTACAGATTACCACGGCACCAACAACTGTTACAGAGGTAGGAATCTACCACAGCATTACAATGATTGCATGTTTGGCCATGTTCACTATGTACTGTTCACTCATAAGACATCTTATGACTGGGTACCTCTTAGTAAATCAAGCTCATTGTCTTCTACAGAATAATTGAGTTCACTACCCTAAACTTTATATGTACCATGTGTAACGTTAGTAGGTTCATCTAACCTTCTCCTTGGACTGTATGGCACAATTACATATGTTCAGCAAATGTAAGTATTAATATCTGGTCTATGTTTTTAGGACATATGCAAGAATGTACAGTGCCATTATCCAATATGTAGGAAGGCAGGTGCTGTGATAGTGGAAACGTCTAAAACAGATCCTTGCTGTGCAAGTTTTGTGTGTGGTAAGTATAAATATATACTTTATTGTTATTATTGCTAATGTGCCAATTTCTCAGACAAATGACATGTAAGATTATACAGTGCTGCAGTCATATAGAAAAGAGACGTGACATTGGAGACGGATCTCGTAGGTGTAATGGAGACAAACTGGTACTGCACAAAGCTATCAGCATTCCAACTTGTATAAATCATCACAGTTATAGAATCATCTTTATCCATAATATATACACACACACACACACACACACACACAAACACACACACACACACACACACACACACACACACACACACACACACACACACACACACACACACACACACACACACACACACACACACACACACACACACTCTCTGCAGCTTCCAAATCTTAGAATATGGTGCAGTTAGTATGGTTTTTTTCCTGGGTGACCACTATATTTTGATCTAGAAACTGAGCTTACTACTGTACCTTTTGAATGATTTTTTTTAATCATTTTGCAACATAAGAATATGAAACTTTTTCTAACCATCTGACGACATGATTTTTCATGGCAAATGGATTCTGATAAACTCACACGATATATATATACACACAAATATTACTTGTGTGCACATTCACGTCATAGACAGGTCTGCAACCCTGCGTTTTGCATACACTGCAGCAAGGGATTCTGGGAAATTACATGCAAATGAGCACACATGGCCACCTTTTGTCTCATTACATGGAGAAACCTTAAGCCAATGCATGCAGCTTTAAACACATCTTTTAAACATAGCCTGGGATGAGATGCAAAGCAAATAAACCCACTCACAGACAGACTGTTCCGACCTTGTGGGTCTCATCAGTATGAGGTGGTTATACTGGCTTTGCAGTTTGATTTATGTGTACATGTATATATGTGTATATATAGAGCATACAGTTGTATTTGTATATGTATATATATATATATATATATATATATATATATATATATATACACAGTACATATACACACACAGTACATACAGATAGAGAATGAGAAGGAGACTCCCAGCACATTAGCTTAATATCTTGATGAAGGTCGAGTCGTGAATGATAAATTGGAACTGCCCTCAAATACTCTATCATAAAGATGTACGTTTCGCAGAGTATCTTATCAATAGATACAGCAATGAAGAAAGGTACACAAGAATGTGCTCCATGAGTTCCATCCCAGAAGCGATGTATGATTTCCTCCAGGATTTATTTCAAAGGTTCTGTGGAGCTAAGAGGTGCTATGTTAGTATATTGTTTAATCATTTATTATGATCACCTTGATATTTTAGCTTGTAAGGAGGAATGCAGCCCACCTCCTTCTTGCGATGATGGGAATTCTGCAATCAGATCTTTTGACCCTGATGTTGAGTGCTGTCCAACATATGAATGTCGTAAGTATCAACAAGACAGAGGGAAGAGATTAGATGTGATGTAAAGAGCCACAGAGTCTTCTGCCGTACAGTAACTGGTGCAGATCCTTAAGGCTGAGTGGAAAAGGAATCACTATCCACATGACTGAAGGGATTGCAAGTCATGATATAGATGTAAAAAATTTGACTCCTACATACTTTGTACGGTTGACCTAGTGGCTTAGTACTATTAAAAATATTTCCTTTTTGTGGCCCAAGGCCCTAAACTGTCTATTTGCAAACTGTCACTTATACAGTTGTTTTTATGTTTCAGCCCCAAGAGAAAATACAGAAACCACTACAGTAAGTTCATGGTTATATGAGATACTATAGAGGGAGGCGAGTTTGTAAAATTGTTTCTCTCTACCCTTCCTTATATTTGGTCTACGCTTTGAATTAATTATCATTAATGATCATTATATAAGATACTGTGGAGGGAGGCGTAAAATTGCTTCTCTCTACCCTTTCTTATATTTTGTCTTTGCCTTTGATTATTCTCATATCTGCTGTAGCTCATTCAACTATTCTGTTTACCTCCTAATTCTCTACTTATTTGTCAACTTTTTAAATTCTCTCTTTTCAGTATTTTATAGTATCTGTCTTCCTCGTGTATTCTGTGCTGCCTCTATTTCTTGTCTCTCTCTCTCTCTCGTAAGAAAAAAAACAGAGATGCTGGGTAGAACTGGATATCATTATTGCCAAATGTAAAAACTTCAAGCTTTAAGGACCAAGCTTTCAGGTCCCCTATGAAGTCATCAAAAAAATAACATATCGGGGGGGGGGGGGGAGGATTTACAATAAAGAAATCACCTTTAAACAGATATATCAATGTAATGATCTTCTCATAGAACATGAATCTTCTTCAATCTCTATACAGGGACCATTCTTCACCTCACTGGTAAAGACAGACAATAGTGATCAAATAACCTGTTTTCAACCAACAGATCCATCTTCTCATTTGTCTAGATTCATAGACTGTGCTATCTTTTAGTGAATCCATATGGGAGTTCTTTATAAATAAAGTTGTAGTGCACAGACCTTTGAAAAACTCACAGGTCAGAACACACATGACAATACGCTTAAAGAAGAGACTTGCAAGGTTCCTAGAGCTCTGTACTCTACAGTTTCTTGCATGAAAAATTCTCATGTTCATCCCTAAAAGGTATAACAACCTGCAGCAAATCCACATCTAGATGTTCACATATATTGTTAAACATTTTTTTTTTTTGGAAATGCCTCAGTAATTTATTCCTATTTTTAATTTATTTCACAGAGCGTTTCAATCACATCTGCTCAGGTACAGTAAACATAACGCAGACAAAGGCTGATAAAACTCCTTTAGGAGACCCTGACTGTAAGATCTCACATGAGCACGGTCCTCATTCCCTTTTGTATCTGTGTGTGCATGTTTGTCTTTATTTGAATTGTAAGTCTCTTGATGTAATTTACAGATCTCTGTACTCCCATTGTACCGCGCTGCGGAATATGTTGGTGCTTTACAGAGAAACGATAATAATAATAACTGCTATAGGATGGCACTGAAATGCGCTATCTCCATTCATACAGCACAATATTTCCTTTAGCTGTAATAGATATGACTTGATCTCCATTGACTTTTTATACAAAGTTTGCATACAGTACAGTATTTAGTCTGTGCAATCACTGAGTGTAATCAGGTTTCTCTTCTGTTTGCTGGTCTGTTTAGCCTGGATGTGAAAATGTCAAGTGCTACATGGACAAAACGTGCAGTTCTGACGAAAAACTGATTGAGAAGACAAACCCGTTAGATCCCTGTTGTCCTTTGTATGAATGTGGTGAGTATAGGAGATGTCACAAGCACAGTGAGATTGGTCCTGCAGCCACTACTTGAGTGGTTTTATGGGTGGTTTGTTGTTACTGCAGATAAAGAAGATGTGAGCTATAGTACATAATTAGTATAATAGATCACACAGAGGCAATAAGTGTTGCATTAATGAGTAGCTCTGACTGCAGTGGTGGCGAGAGCAGACGTAGTGATAGAACTTAATCAGGCAGAACGTTTCTTAAGGTCTCTGTTGAGCATCTCAGGGAGGGTGTACTGCCTGCAGACAGTTAAAATATGCTGTTTTATTCATTCACTCATTGGCAGCAGTACACACTGCTATCCCTTTTACTTTCGTTGTAGAGCACTCTTGTTAAGGGGCTAATTAAATACAACAGCCAATGATTGGCATAGAGCTTATTTTTAGATTTTACAGAGCATCCATTGGGTACCAGTTCAACAGGAATGTTTATCAAACTCTCCAAAATAGGGCTGATGCACAAATAATTTAACATTTCCCCTCTATCCAGTGTTAATGCTGTTAAGAATTAACCTCCACATTTATGGCAATAATAATAGGGTTTCAGAATACAATATTTTACCCACACATTCTAATATGTTGCTAAATTATACAAATATGAGAATAAACATTAGTACATTGTACCAAGGAAAGATAATAAAAACAAGTAATAATTGGAATACAACATTAAAATAAATAGCACTTGATTCCATACGATGTTACTACAGGTAGATTTATTTGCATAAATAAGACCTTGCTGTCCATTGGCAGAAAACTTTAACGATTCTACAGAAGTTCTGTAGATTTTAGAAGGGACACGTGCTTAACCTCAGTATGTTTTGTTCCCATTTGTAGAGACGTTACAGATTACGACTACACCATCAACTGTTACAGAGGTAAGGATCTGCCCCGGCATTACAATGATTGCAACTTTGACCGTGTTTACGATGTGGCGCTCACCTTATAACTGGGCCCCGCTTAGTGAATATAACTCATTCTCTTCTAGGGGATCTGCTTTGCAAATTCCCATCTTGGAACTAATTTATTAGGCGCTTAGACAATTCGTAGCATTAAAGTTTCTTTAAAAGAGTTATTTGGAATAGGAGTCTCCTGGTTTCCACATATCATGATACATTTATTGATTTGTACCTATTGATATTAGTAAGTGATATGGGGGTGAGTATATGGGTCAATAAATTATCTTAAGAATTGAGATATTTGACAGTGCTGAAAAGCTGCACTTTTTAGCATCTTGTTCGCAGTGTCCCAACGTTTTTACGTCAATTAAACTACCATGTCTGAACAGGAGTAAAATAAGTTTGTCGAACAAGGCTTAATGGTATTAAACACATGACAAGGTTAAGGTTAATAGAGCCTACTTGATACATTTACCCCCACACATGTAAATATATGAAACAATGTATTTGGCGCAAATGATTGACTCAGAGTTATATATTTCTGTGAGCCTGTAGACAACATCCTAGTTTGTAATTACAATATGTTCATGCCATATAGGGATTTTGATATACCTCTGTGTATGTATACATAGGATATATGCAAGAATGTACGCTGCCAAGTAGTAACCTGTGAGAAGGAAGGTGCTTCCCTAGTGACAGTTCCTTGGGTGGATCCATGCTGTCCACATTACGTGTGTGGTAAGTTCCTATAGGAAGCATTCGGAATATTAAGCACATAAGGGCACATGCATGAAGTGCTGGTGTTGGCTATCACACCTGTCCCGGGCTTAACTTCCATTCAAGTCAATAGGAGTTACCTCCAGAACTAGTGTGATAACCCATACTGGCAGTTGATGCATGTGTCCCATAGACCCTACTAGGATTTCAAATGGAAATTAAAGTGTAATTTAGCATTAATGGGGATTTAAATAACCAGAAATTTGCCAAAAGAATTCCAGACATTGAAGGAATTAAAAGGTAATATTGAGATGTAAAATATGTATATGATTATATTTGCTTTCAGAATGCCAGACCGCATGCAGTCCACCTCCTACTTGCAGAGATCTCAGAAAGCCAACAATGTCTATTGACCCTGAAACTCAATGCTGTCCAACATACAAATGTTGTAAGTACCCAGAGAACAAAACAAGTGGACTAGATGTGATGCACAAAGACCACAGTGAGCTCTGCCAAGAATTACCTAGTACTGAATCAGCCAGTACTGAATTAGTAATTACACTAATGGATGATTCAATTAAACAGAGAGCTTTCCAACACCTGCAAGGTTAAAGCTGCAGACCAAGCAAATCCTACATGTGTGTTTTTTTAAATAAATCAGTTCTGTTCTATGAGACAATACTTGTACCATTTTTTTAAACAACCCTAAACGACATTTTTAATGTATTATAATGTAACAACTATTTTTTGTTTCTATAGCAACTATTTACAGTCTTTTCCCCTTCCTCTTCTGAAACAGGCTCTGGCACACCCCTTTTTGAGCCCTGCCCTCTCTCTAGCAGTGCACCAATTGTATCTAGTGACTTCCTGGTCACATGATCTTCCCCACAGAACTTTGCATCTTTGGTCCTCTTCTGCTGCACTGACAGCCATTTAGTGAACCCCCGAGCCAAATCTTCATGCTCGATCACAGGAGAACGGATCGATCGGCAACTTGGCTAATTACTTATTGTCTGGATTGTATTGATGCACATATTAAAGGAAAATAACTATTTATTTTTTAAACGGCAGCTTGGACTGCTGCTTTAAATAATAAATTAGTGATTTATTGAGTCTGAGCCATTGCTAACATACCTAAAATTATCATTTTTTCACTTTCTCACATGTTTATGCCATTACATTATCTTCATAAACACTTACTACATTTGATCAGTATCCCTATAGTACACTGAAAGAAAATTCAGAACTGTAAAGAAGTATTCTGTGTAACTAACAGATGATTAACCCGAATGTGTTTTGTTGACAGTAGTGGACAGTGAGCCACCTACCAAACCACCACCTGGAACAACTACAAAGGTACGCTCCCAATCTTGAGTGTTTGGACATTAGATGTGTAGAAAAAGCATTTTCATATCCCATCTGTACACTTGTGAAACTGTGTAATTGGTTTAAACAAATGAAACAAATCCACTTGCTCTTCTTTTCTGTTTTTGGCGTTCCATCTGCAAACCACGTAGGCTGCCTGATAAACCCTTGGTTGTGTGATTCAAAGAGGATTTATGTATCTCAGGGTTTTGTAACCTTTTTTTTGGTTAAGGAACCCTATCATTATATTGTGAAATTCTGGGGAACTCCAACCCTCTCTAATAGCGCATCTGAGATCAGATGCATTGTAAGGAACCCCAACCCTCTCTAATAGTGCATCTGTAATCAGATGCATTGTAAATTCTTCTGTATTTGGTACAATTTTCAAATGACCTGAAAATTGCAGGGAACCCTTTAGGGATGACCGCGAAACCCCTGTTGAAAAACACTAATCTAGCTAGAGAATGTTAATAATATATACGACTACTGTACTCATATCCTGTGTTTGTCTGTTTTTGTATTGTAGGAAATTTGTAAGAATGTAGAGTGCCCTATTATAAAATGTGACAAGATAGGTTATACACTGGTGGCCATCCTTGGAACTGATCCCTGCTGTTATCAGTATTCGTGTGGTAAGTCCAATTAATATGTAGTAAACAAACCCACAGTTTAGCATGTGAAACATAGCCAGGGGCTTATAAGAATTCTGGAAAACATGTCACGCATATGAAGAGTTTTACTTCTGCATTTTCTATGTCTATTGATTTATGCCAATGTGCAAATCTAGCACAGTGAGGAAATAAATGACAAGAGTGGAGTCTGATTGCAAAGTGGTGCAGAGAGTAATATAATGCTGCCCTCGGATACATGAGGCTAAGTCATGTAGGGTAATGTAGGGTATGTTTTCTTCCACCCATTTGGGAATAACTTGCAGACCTGTAACGTGCTTTATAGCTTTAGCTGCACGAGTGTTAATTTGCCAGTAAGCATCAGAGCAGCATAAGGATAAAATGATGACTGTGCAGTATCAGTCATGTCTACCAACATTGTGTGATCTTGGTCATATTACTCCAGCATTAACTATGTATTACCTTCTTCTACTACACACTTCCAGTTCCCAAAACATCTTTATTAACTTTATTAAATGTCAAATTATTGGGAAGTTCTCTCCTATGCTGACACCCAACAATGGTTTAGTGTTCAGTTTCTCTGAAGTGAAGGACGTTAAAAGGACTTAAAGTGTGTAGTGAAGTTCTATATTATTATACATCCCAGTATGTTTATTTTGTTAGCTGTTAAAGTAAATCCCCTTTTGCTGATAGACTTCTGCTTTAAATTCCGTATGTCTTAAGGGATATAAATCCGTATCTTATCAGCAAGTGGGAATTGTCTCCAACCTACCACAAAATAAACATGCTGGGATGTATGATAATATAAAGCATCACTATACAGCATTCTTTAAAAAAAACAAAAAAAACTGTATGAGTTTGTTTGCCTGTAGCTATTTCCCTTTCATAGTGTTTAGAGCTACTGTACCATTGACTAGATTGGACGGTCGTTGTGTACTAACACCAATAATCTTTCTTTCATATTTCAGTACCTGAAGAGGAAGCCACAACCGTAAGTTCACAGCAGGTTTGAATGAGGTGTCTTAAGGGGAGATCTGAGAGAGTGCAATATGGGGACATTTATTCATTAATGTTATTATCCCTTCTATTCTCCAGTCACTTCTCTTCTCTGGAATAGTCTTCTCTCACTTTAGTTTCCCTTTCTAGTTAATATAACATTTGAGTCTCCACACTCACTCCCAATTTCTATTTTTTTTTCAATCTCTCCTGATTCTGTTGTCTTGCAATGGTTCAATGAAATACATTGTAATCATTACCATTGGAGGCAATACTAAACATCTAGTTCACAATAATGCAATTATCCTTGGGTTTTATTTCATTGCATCTATTTCTCTAAAGTCTTGTTTTCCTCATTCATTTTACAGATTATTCCCACAGCCGGCCAAGTGAACACTCGGGTATGTTACCTTCTAACCCAGACTGAAAAAAATGATCTAGTGCCCACACAGTGGGGCTTATTCACTATGCGCATCATCATGCAGAAAGTCCATCAACATCATGGTCATGGACATACTGTATGATCACTGCTACAGCTCATTAGCGAATGAGACCCAGTGGTTATGGTGGCCAAGGCTACCAATGCTATAAACGCTAAAATGCATCCTCAGATTTTTTTTTACAGTACGGTTCATTATACCAGGGGTGCGCAACTGGGGGACGTGCAAGGTTTTCAAGGGGTGGCGCGGTGGTTGTAGAGGCCCCACGCGCTTCCCCAAGGCATTTAAATTAAATGCCGGGGGATCGTGTGAGGCCTCTGCAACTTCCCTTACCTTGTCTTCAGTGACGTGTCGCCATGGCAATGCGGCGTCAAATGATGCAGCGGGTCACGTGACCCCGTGGCGTTATTTGATGCTGAGGACAAGGTAAGGAGGGGGGCAAGAGCAGGGAGGAAGAGCTGTCAGGGGGCGCAACGGGGAAAGTTTGCGCACCCCTGCATTATATTATAGCTCTGATGGATTGGGTTATATTTAGGGTTTCCAAGTTTTTTGTTTTAATGTTATTGTAAAATTATTATTTTTACATTTTTCCAGTGTTTTTAGTTTCTTCAAAAAATTGTTTACCAGTGTTAACAATGAAAGAAAATGATCACACATTTACATTTGGTGCTTATAGATACACTTTGTTTTGTTTGTTTCTATACTGATTGTGCTGCCTTTGTCTCCTACCTGTGGCTGGGCTGCTACAGGAGGTGCAACTCAATAGGAAAGGATGCTTCATTTCTATGTTTTATTGGTGTAGCGCTGCTTCCCCCCCCCCCCCCCGCTGGGAGATTTACCCTGGCTACAGTCCTGTGTGGTGCTAGGTACCTGTATGGCTCAGGAGATGCTGAGAGTTCCGTGATGACTTAGGGACACAGGACAGGCTCACAGTGATCCTTGATGTTCTTTCTTGGTGTCAGCACCTCCAGCTATAGTGGGCCCCAGTAGAACTGAAGGCAATCCCCACCATGACAGTCTTTTATCCCCATACAACTGTCTAATAGATTGCGACTCAGCCAGATATATAAAAAGGATGGTCTTTATTATGCAGCCACTGCTGATGTTCTTACAGCAATTGCCAGGATAGCTTCCGGGCTCCTGGATGGTACGGGCCTGCTGGTAATGATGAGGCCTCACTGCAGTAGTTGATTGCACCCAGTCCATGAGGGACTGAGCACTTGTCTCTCTCCTAGCCGGCAGGAGATTTGGCTTACATCCTTATCCCTTGAGGGGGATGAGGGAAAGACCTGAACCCCACCCTGTGAGGGCTGGGTTCATCTCTATAATTTAGGACACCTCCGCCTTGGTGCAAAAGGGAAGGGCACACGATCTGCATCCTTATTGGACACATGCAGATTCCCATGTCACCGCCTCCACTGCAACTCAAAGAGGCTGCAGGAGGTGGGGGAAAACCACATAGGATGGCCTGTCACTGTCTGAATCTTACTAGAACTTACGTAACAGGAAGGCAGAAAGATAGCTGGCACAGCCATGGCTACATTGGTTTTAACCCAAAGTGCAAGATCTGTCGGTGTGGTTTTTTTTCACTTAAAACCTAAACCAAGACTCCTTAGATATATTACTATATATTATACATGCCAATATTAAATATGTACATTTCCATTTGCTTTAACCAAATGTTCTCACAAACTTAAAATTATGAAAAATTATAGTGTGTATAATAATGACACAGCCTTTGTGTATATTAGCCCAATACAATGTTCTGTTTTGTCTGTTTCCTGGCCCTTGTAGCCTGGGTGTGAATATGTTAAGTGTTCCAAAGATACAACTTGTCGTCCTGGTGAAATGGTTATAGTGAAGCCAAACCCTGCGGATCCTTGCTGTCCCATGTATGAATGTGGTAAGTACAGATACAACAAAGTGTCAAATATGCTTTGATCTTACAATGAACTGCAAATATATAGTTATACAGTAGTTATTGGAAATGAACTGTGTCATTTATGTATTTAATGGATAGAGAGGGCACAATGGTTAGGATTTAGTTAATTGAATCAATTAGACGACAATATCAAATAAATCTGTGCCACAACATTAAAAACCACGTTAGGCAACATACCAATTACGTTTACAAGGTGGCAAATTAGGGAGGTTGTTACCAAATGGACCATATAACTAAGCCGTCTTCTTCTGAGACAGCTTGAATGCTGGAAGACCCCTTAGAGCTCATTCAAGTCAATGGGCTGTAAGGGCTCTTCCATCAACCAAAGGGGTTTTATGGTAGAAGACAGCTTAGTAAATATGGGCCAATATCAGCACCCGATTTATCAAAGAAGAAAATCCCATTACTCTCAATGGGATCCCGTTTCTTTCATAAGTTTGTTACACTGTTTTGTTCAATTTACCCCAGTTTGGAGTCAGGACACTTTGATAAATAGACTCCTATATTTTAATCAACTGGGCTTTATCTGACACTTCTTAATTACTCATTAGGAAAATTTGTGGATTTTTTTTCCTTCTCACATCTTTATGCAATTACATTATCCACATTTACACTTACTAGATTTGATCAGCATCTCTATAATACACTGAAAGAATTATAGTGTATAACTAACAGATTATTAATCCCAGTATGCTTTCTTGACAGAGCCCTCTACCACACCACCATCTGTTACAACTACAAAGGTATGCTTCTATCATCTTGAAATAGTGTTGGACATTAGATATGTAGAAAGAGCATATTCAGAATCATGTTCCATCTGTAAACTTGTGAAACTGTGTAATTGGTCTAAACAAATGAAGCAAATCCACGTAATCGATGTTCTGTTTTTGGTGTTCCCATCCTCAAACATGTAGGCTGCCTGATAAATCCTTGGTTGTGTGATACAAAGAGGATTTATCTAGCTACAGAATGTTCATGTTATATACGAATACTGTACTCATATCTGTGTTTGTGTGTTTTTGTATCTTGTAGGAGATTTGTAAGAATGTAAAGTGCCCTATTATAACATGTGACAAGATAGGTTATACACTGGTGGCCACCCTTGGAACTGATCCCTGCTGTTATCAGTATTCGTGTGGTAAGTACAAGTGTGAACAATTTCACCAATTAATATGTAGTAAACAAACACACAGTTTAGCATGTGAAACATAGCCAGGTGCTTATAAGAATTCTGGAAATCATTTCACACTCGTGAAGAGTTTTACTTCTGCATTTTCTATGTCTATTGATTTATGCCAATGTGCAAATCTAGCATAGTGAGGAAATAAATGACAAGATTGACTAGATTGGAAAGTCCTTGTGTACTAACACCAATAATCTTTCTTTCATATTTCAGTCCCTGAAGAGGAAGTCACTACTGTAAGTTCACAGGAGGTTTGAATGAGGTGTCTTAAGGGGAGATGTGAGAGAGTGCAATGTGGGATACATTTATACATTAATGTTATTAAACCTTCTATTCTCCAGTCACTTCTCTTCTCTCTGTTATTCTCTCCTTTTCTAGTTTCTATGTAGTGTTTGGTGCCCCACACTCACTCTGTACCTCTCTTGTTTGATTCCCCATTCGTGTTGAAGAGTTTCTCCTGATTTTGTTTTCTTGCATAGATCTAAATCCAAATAAAATACTTCATATTCTCTAAAATTTGAGGCAGTAACTGTCTATTTCATAATAATGCAATGATCCTTCGATTTAATTTCATTGCTTCTACATGTTTTTATAGTCTTGTTTTCTTAATTTATTTCACAGATTATGCCAACCACCAGCAAAATCTATACTCAGGTATGTTCCATTCTAACACAGGCTGTTACATGAGGTTGAACTCAAGAGGAAATTATAATTCATTATCCGTTGGTGATGTTTTCTTTTTCAGTTAAAACCTAACATTGGCATCTCTAGCTATATTACTATATTTTATACATGACAATATTTAAAATCTACGTTTCCATCAGCTTCTCACAAACATAAAGTGATGTAAAATGCAAGTATATAATAATGATACAGCCTTTGTGTATATTAGCGCAATTAACTGTTCTGTTTTGTCTGTTTCTTGGCCCTTGTAGCCTGGATGTGAATATGTTAAGTGTTCGAAAGATACAACTTGTCGTCCAGGTGAAATGGTTATAGTGAAGCCAAACCCTGAGGATCCTTGCTGCCCCTTGTATGAATGTGGTAAGTACAGATACAACAAAGTGTCAGATATGCTTTAATCTCACAATGAACTGCAAATATATAGTTATAGTAATTGGAAATGAACTGTGTCATTAGTGTAAGAGGTTACAAGGTGTAAATAAATAGGCTGATAACCATATTTATTTAATGGACAGAGAGGGCACAATGGTTAGGATTTATTTAATTGAATCAATTATATAACAATATTAAATAAATCTTTGCCACAACATATAAAACACATCAGGTAGCATAGCAATTATGTTGACAAGGTAGCATATTAGGGAGGTTGTTAACCGAACTGGAGCAAAACTACCAAATTGTTACGCCGGTGCTGCCCGCAGACCAGACCCGTTCCTTTCACTGAGGTGAGGAACGTATAGAAGCACGCACCCGCAGCAAAGGGAGCGTGTCCGGAGTGTGGTGATATTGGCGTTGCCAGGCCAGGTGTATTTCGCTAGCAATACTTGCCGGTACCGGTGTAGAAATGCCGTTATCGTTGCCGTTAACCAAGGTCTGGGATTGGAGAATACGGGAAGGTCGTTTGTCCAAGCAGGGGTCTAGAGCCAGAGAGAGACGTCCGCCAAGCCAAGTCGTAACCTGAGTGAATGAGAGAGAAAACGCCAGAGTAGTAATCCAAGTGAAAACTATGTCGAGCAATGAATGATAGGAAGGACTGGCATTATAAAGTGTGGCTGACCAATCAGAAGTGAAGGCAGACCTGGAGGACTGCGTGGAGCCATCCTGGATAGGTTCCCTTGATTGGCAGGCAGGTGAGGACTCTTGTCTTGACAGGAGATCATATTACTGTGTTGGGGGCGGGTCTTCACTGCCAGAGCAGTGAATAAATTAACTTCGCCCGGCGCGCGCTGTTCCGGCGCGCGCCCGAGCAACATGGCGGCCGCGTGAGGTACTGCAGGAAACCGGGGACGCCGAGGACGACGGGGAGCCCCCAGAACCGACGGAGGTGAGTAGCGCTGGCGAGGGGTGCGCGCCACGGCAGCGGGAGGGAATCCATCAGCAGAGGAACCGGGGCGCGGGCGCCGCGATCCCTGATTCCTCACAGTACCCCCCCCTTCAGGATCGGCCTCAGGACGATCCTTCCATGGTTTTGATGGAAACTTCTTACGAAAGCGTTTGAGGAGTCCTGGAGCATGAATATCTTTCAGGGGTACCCATGACCTCTCTTCGGGTCCAAAACCTCTCCAGTGGACCAAGAAGTGGACTTTACCTTTAGAAAGACGGGAATCCAGTAGAGCCTGTATTTCATACTCTTCGTTACCCTGTACCATCACAGGATCTGGTTTCGAAGTGTGATCCGGAAAGAGGCTACTGGAGATAAAAGGTTTGAGAAGTGAGGTGTGAAAGACATTCGGAATTCTCATGCTTTGAGGAAGTTGGAGTCGAAAAGAAACCGGATTAACCTGCTCCAAAATAGAAAAGGGACCCAGGAACCTAGGAGCCAATTTGAGGGAAGGCGTTTTGAGACGGATGTTCTTGGATGATAGCCAAACCTTGTCCCCGGGTTTGTATTCGGGTGCTGGGCGACGGTGACGATCAGCCTGATTTTTAGATGTCAAGGATGCTTTTTGTAATGCAGATTGTATTCTGGACCAAGAGTCTTGTAGAAGAGCAATATGTTCGTCCACGGCTGGTACCCCAGAGGATCTTTTAGTAATAGGTAGGCGAGCCGGATGGAATCCGTAGTTGATAAAGAAGGGAGTCTCGTGCGTGGACTCATTCCTGGAAGAATTGAATGCGTACTCAGCCCAGATAAGTAATTCTGCCCAGTCATCCTGAGAATTAGAGACGAAGCACCTTAAGTATTTCTCGAGGGATTGATTAACCCTCTCGGTCTGTCCGTTGGATTGAGGGTGATATCCAGAAGAAAAGGAAGACGAGATACCTAGTCTCTTGGTGAAATTTCTCCAGAACTTGGAGACGAACTGGGAACCCCGATCGGACACGATGGATGTAGGAATCCCATGGATCCGGAAAATCTCTTTGGCAAAAATATCCGCAAGGGCGGGTGAGGAGGGTAATCCTTTGAGAGGGATAAAGTGTGCCATCTTGGAAAACCGATCTACTACCACAAGAATGGTATTCATGCCATTCGACCTAGGTAACTCCACAATAAAATCCATCGAAATGTGGGACCAGGGACGCTCCGGAATAGGTAAAGGTAAGAGAAGACCCTGAGGTTTCTGACGAGGAATCTTGTTACGCGCACATACCGGACAGGACCGTGTAAATTCCAGAATGGTTTTAGCCATATTGGGCCACCAAAAGGTACGACGGATGAGATCCAAGGTTTTCTTGAATCCAGGATGCCCTGCCGAACGGACGGCGTGTCCCCAGTCCAGTATTTCAGGGATAAATTTGGGTTCCACATACAAAGAGTCTTTAGGAACCACAAGACCGGACGGGAGGTTCTCTTGAGACTTGATGATCCTCTCCAGATTCTTGAATGCCACAGCTGCTAAGATTCTTTGTTTAGGGAGGATGGACTCAGTGGTTTTCTCTGATCTCTCTTCAGAAGAGTATTGCCGGGAGAGAGCATCCGCCTTGACGTTCTTAGTGCCGGGAATGTATGAGAGAACAAAATTGAATCTAGAGAAAAATAACGACCAGCGAGCTTGGCGAGGACCTAAGCGACGGGCATTCTCAATGTACAATAAGTTCTTATGGTCTGTAAGGATGGTGAAAGGCTCTTTTGACCCCTCCAAAAGATGTCTCCATTCTTGAAGAGCCATTTTGACGGCCAAAAGTTCCCTATTGCCCACGTCATAATTCCTCTCTGCCGATGAAAATCTTTTGGAGAAAAACCCGCAAGGATGAAGTTTATCCTGGGAAGAAAATTTCTGCGACAGAACCGCCCCAGCCCCACAGTCCGAAGCGTCAACCTCTAAGGTGAAGGGGAAATTCGTGTTAGGGTGTCGAAGGATGGGAGCAGAGACAAAAGTTTGTTTCAGTGTCTCGAATGCTGTGACAGCTTCTGGAGACCAAGATGAAGGGTCTGCACCTTTTTTGGTCAGTGCCGTGATAGGAGCGACAATGGTGGAAAAGTTGCGGATAAACTTCCGGTAATAATTAGAAAAACCCAAAAACCGTTGAACAGCTTTGAGGGAATTGGGTTGTGGCCAATCCACGACGGCCTTTAGCTTTTCTGGGTCCATGGCCAAACCTTTGTTGGAGATAATGTATCCGAGAAAAGAAGTGGTAGACTGATGAAAAATGCACTTCTCCATTTTAGCAAACAACCGGTTCTCGCGGAGGCGTGAAAGCACAAACTTCGTATGGATGACATGATCCTGTAAGTTTTGAGAAAAAATAAGGATGTCATCCAGGTATACAATGACAAATATATTTAGAACGTCACGAAAGATGTCATTGATGAAGTCCTGAAAAACTGCCGGTGCGTTGCATAACCCGAAGGGCATCACTAGATATTCGTAGTGTCCGCTACGGGTGTTGAAGGCAGTCTTCCATTCATCGCCCTCCCGGATGCGGATGAGGTTGTATGCCCCACGGAGATCCAGTTTAGTAAAGAGATTGGCCCCCTGAAGTCTATCAAAGAGTTCGGAGATGAGTGGGAGTGGATAACGATTCTTCACCGTGATATGGTTCAGACCCCGGTAATCAATACATGGTCTGAGAGTACCATCTTTCTTTTTGACAAAGAAGAATCCAGCCCCCGCAGGAGAATTGGAATGACGTATGAAGCCCCGCTTAAGATTCTCACGAATATATTCGTCCATAGCTTTGGTCTCGGGCAACGAGAGAGGATAAGATTTGGCTTTCGGCAAGGTATAACCAGGTACCAGATCAATCGGACAATCGTAGGAACGATGAGGAGGTAGAAGTTCAGACTGAGCCTTGCTGAAAACGTCCAAGAATTCGGCGTATGGAGAAGGCAACTCCCTTAGAGAATTTGATGTATTGGCTAATAGAAAGGATTGTTGCTTGATAGAGGACAAAGGTTTTTCTGACCTTGACCTCCAGTTAATAGGGTTAGGAGACACCCAATCGATGAGTGGATTATGCTTCTGTAACCAGGGCAAGCCAAGCGTGATAGGTGTTCCTGGGGCATGAATAACATCAAAACCCAGAGTCTCTTTGTGAGAAGGAGTAGAAAGGGTGATAGGTCCGGTCTCTAAGGAGATATAAGCCGGGGTGAGAGGTCGATTATCAATCCCGACCAAGGCAACGGGAGAGTCCTTCCTGGAAAGCGGAATTTGATTTTGCTCAGAAAAGGTTTGATCTATGAAATTCCCTCCTGCGCCGGAATCGATAAATGCAGCAGTGGAGGTGCGGAAAGTCGGTCCTGAAAGAGAGACGGGAATAGTCAATCTTTTGGGAAGTTCCCTTCTGGGAGGGGGACAAGGAGATTCAGTACCCAGAGAGCGCCCCTTCGTACTCACTGGGCTTAGTCGTTTCCCGGAGATGGAGGATGATTACGGGTACGCTGCTCAGAAGCTCCGCAATGATGGCACGATTCCCCAGTAGAGCGAAGTTGTCGTGACGGTACCCGAGGTTGCTGAACTCCAAGTTGCATCGGCTCTGGAGCTTCCAGCGCCGGTAACGGGGATACGACGGGTCTCTGGTTAGTAGAGAACCTGGAAAAGGAAGCACGGAAAGACGTAGCCCGGGGAAGCTGACGCTGAGCGCGGCGTACCTGAAGGCGCTGATCCATACGAGTAGCCAGGTTGATGAGATCCTCCAGTAACTCTGGCCTGGTGTGGGAAGCAAGTTCATCCTTCAGAGACTCCGATAGACCTCTCCAGAAGGCGGCGACTAAAGCCTCCTGACCCCAATGAGTCTCAGCTGCTACGGTTCTGAATTCCAAGGCGTATTGACCCACAGGCCGACGTCCCTGTGTAAGCTCTAGCAGGGTATCAGAAGCAGTCTCTTGACGTGCGGGGATATCAAAAACCTGTCGAAAGTCCCGTCTGAAGGCCGCGTAATCGCGGGTAATATCAGGGCGTAGTTCCCAGATCGGAGAGGCCCATGCCAGTGCATTACCTGTGAGCAGACTATATACGTAGGCTACCTTTTTCCGGCCAGTAGCATACAGCTGGGGAGCCATCTCGAACTGGATCTCGCACTGGTTGAGAAAACCACGACAGGTGTGTGGATCCCCTGCGTAGGGCCTTGGAGCCGGAATCTTCGGTACTGAAAATGAAGTGGAAGATAAGTCAGACTGCGCCGGGGGTGCAGCCGCAGGCGGAGCCTGTAAAGGGCGGTCCGATACCTGTTGGGAGAGGAGAGCCACTTGATCCGTTAAGGCCTGTATTTGTTGGTACATGGCCGTCATCATAGAGTCCACAGTCTGGTCTGCGTCTTGTGGGCTCGACATAATGTTACGCCGGTGCTGCCCGCAGACCAGACCCGTTCCTTTCACTGAGGTGAGGAACGTATAGAAGCACGCACCCGCAGCAAAGGGAGCGTGTCCGGAGTGTGGTGATATTGGCGTTGCCAGGCCAGGTGTATTTCGCTAGCAATACTTGCCGGTACCGGTGTAGAAATGCCGTTATCGTTGCCGTTAACCAAGGTCTGGGATTGGAGAATACGGGAAGGTCGTTTGTCCAAGCAGGGGTCTAGAGCCAGAGAGAGACGTCCGCCAAGCCAAGTCGTAACCTGAGTGAATGAGAGAGAAAACGCCAGAGTAGTAATCCAAGTGAAAACTATGTCGAGCAATGAATGATAGGAAGGACTGGCATTATAAAGTGTGGCTGACCAATCAGAAGTGAAGGCAGACCTGGAGGACTGCGTGGAGCCATCCTGGATAGGTTCCCTTGATTGGCAGGCAGGTGAGGACTCTTGTCTTGACAGGAGATCATATTACTGTGTTGGGGGCGGGTCTTCACTGCCAGAGCAGTGAATAAATTAACTTCGCCCGGCGCGCGCTGTTCCGGCGCGCGCCCGAGCAACATGGCGGCCGCGTGAGGTACTGCAGGAAACCGGGGACGCCGAGGACGACGGGGAGCCCCCAGAACCGACGGAGGTGAGTAGCGCTGGCGAGGGGTGCGCGCCACGGCAGCGGGAGGGAATCCATCAGCAGAGGAACCGGGGCGCGGGCGCCGCGATCCCTGATTCCTCACACAAATGGACCATATAACTAAGCCGTCTTATTCTGAGACACCTTGAATGCTGGAAGACCCCTTACAGCCCATTCAAGTCAATGGGCTGTAAGGTGTCTTCCATCAACAAAAGGGGTTTTATGGTAGAAGACAGCTTAGTAAATATTGGCCAACATCAGCACCAGATTTATCAAAGAAGAAAATCCCATTACTCTCAATGGGATCACGTCTCTTTTATAAGTTTGTTACACTGTTTTGTTCAATTTACCCCAGTTTGGAGTCAGGACACTTTGATAAATAGACTCCTATATTTTAATCAACTGGGCTTTATCTGCCACTTCTTAATTCCTCATTAGGAACATTTGGGATTTTTTTTTCCTTCTCACATCTTTATGCAATTACATTATCCACATTTACACTTACTAGATTTGATCAGCATCTCTATAATACACCGAAAGAATTATACTGTATAACTAACAGATTATTAATCCCAGTATGCTTTCTTGACAGAGCCCTCTACCACACCACCATCTGTTACAAC
Organism: Ascaphus truei; assembly: GCF_040206685.1. Lineage (NCBI taxonomy): Eukaryota > Metazoa > Chordata > Amphibia > Anura > Ascaphidae > Ascaphus > Ascaphus truei. Next base: position 105,860,496 of record NC_134488.1, on the reverse strand, counting down.
TACAAAGGTATGCTTCTATCATCTTGAAATAGTGTTGGACATTAGATATGTAGAAAGAGCATATTCAGAATCATGTTCCATCTGTAAACTTGTGAAACTGTGTAATTGGTCTAAAAAAATGAAGCAAATCCACATAATCAACGTTCTGTTTTTGGTGTTCCTATCCTCAAACCATGTAGGCTGCCTGATAAATCCTTTGTTGTGTGATACAAAGAGGATTTATCTAGCTACAGAATGTTCATGTTATATACGACTACTGTACTCATATCCTGTGTTTGTGTGTTTTTGTATCTTGTAGGAGATTTGTAAGAATGTAGAGTGCCCTATTATAAAATGTGACAAGATAGGTTATACACTGGTGGCCACCCTTGGGTCGGATCCCTGCTGTTATCAGTATTCATGTGGTAAGTACAAGGACGAACAATTTCACCAATTTATATGTAGTAAACAAACCCACAGTTTAGCATGTGATACATAGCCAGGTGCTTAAAAGAATTCTGGAAATCATGTCACACACATGAAGAGTTTTACTTCTGCATTTTCTATGTCTATTGATTTATGCCAATGTGCAAATCTAGCACAGTGAGGAAATAAATGACAAAATTGATTAGTTTGGAAAGTGGAGTAGAGAGTAGTATAATGCTGCCCTCGGATACATGAAGCTGAAGGTTTTATTTCCACCTTATGTATCTTTAATGTAACATAAGTTTAATAGATAATAAGAACATGTTTCCTTCCTTCAATCCGGGGAATAACTTGCAGACCTGTAACGTGCTTTATAGCTTTATCTACATAAGTGTTAATTTGCTAGTAAGCATCAGAGCAGCATAAGGATAAAATGATGAATGTGCAGTATCAGTCATGTCTACCAACATTGTGTGATCTTGGTCATATTGATTCATTTTATTTCAAATGAATTGAAGTTAACAATGTATCACACCCCTTCTACTGCACACTTACAGTCTCCAAAACATCTAGTCAAAATGTCCAAACATATTATCGGGAAGGTCTCTCCTAGGCTTATAGACGCTGACAGCCAGCACTAGTTTAGGGTTCTGTTTCTCTTTTGAAAAGTTTTAAAGGTCTTGGCGTGTATAGTCATACTCTATATTATCATACATCCCAGTAAGTTTATTTAGTGAGATATTGGAGAAAATCCCGCCTTGCTGATAAACTGCAGAATTGTATCCTTTATCATACAGAACTAGTAAATAAACTGAATTAGTAGTGTGTGCAGTTACCTATTTCCCTTTCTTAGTGGTTAGAGATACCATTGACTAGATTGGAAAGTCCTTGTGTACTAACAACAATAATCTTTCTTTCATATTTCAGTCCCTGAAGAGGAAGACACTACTGTAAGTTCACATGAGGGTTGAATGAGGTGTCTTAAGGGGAGATGTGAGAGAGTGCAATGTGGGATACATTTATAAATGAATGTTATTATCCCTTCTATTCTCCCTTCTATACTTCCCTTTTCTCTAATTCTGTTCTCTTCTGTTCTAGTTTCTATGTAGTTTTTTTGTGGTCTACACTTACTCTGTTCCTCTCTTGTTTGATACCCCATTCATGTTGGAGAATTTCTCCTGATTTTGTTTTCTTGCATACAGTAGATCTAAATCCAAATAAAATACTTCATATTTTCTACAATTTGAGGCAGTAACAAGCCAATGCTAACTATTTCATAATAATGCAATGATCCTTGGATTTAATTTCATTGCATCTGCTTTTTTTTTAAAAGTCTTGTTTTCTTCATTTATTTCACAGATTATGCCAACCACCAGCAAGATCTATACTCAGGTATGTTCCCTTCTCACACAGGCTGTTAAAATCAGTCTAGCACACACAATTGGGCTCATTCAATATACTTTAATAGCAGTTCCTCTTACAGAAAGTCCATTGCACGAGGGAATTTAGTGTATGATACTGCTACAGATGATTAGTGAATGAAACCCAGTGTTTATGATGGATCATTGGCTTTGCAAACACTGAAATGCACTAGCATTTAGTTTTTTTTTTACTGTGCACTGTATTACTTATTCTAGATTTCAATGATTACATTATGTTCTCTGATTCTAGTATTAGTGTTTATTTTGTTTTATATAAAATTAATTTTTTCTGTAGTTTTAATGTAATTAAAAAAAACCTGTGTTTATCACTGTTAAGAATGAAAGTTGACATATAAATTTGGTGTTTATCATGGCACTTATTTTTAGTTTTCATACTCCCTTAGAGTTGCTTTTGTCTCCTACCTGTATTAGGGCTGCTAGAAAAGGTGGAACTCAATGGAAAAATTATACTAGATTTATGATTTTTATTGGTTCTCATCCAAAAAGCAAGATGATTCATTGATGATGTTTTACAGTTAAAAACTAAAATCACCATCCCTAACTATATTACTATGTATTATACATAGCAATATTTCATTTGTACTTTTCCATCAGTTTCAGCTTGTTACAAACAAAGTGATGTCAAATGCAAGTGTATGATAATGATACAGTCTTGGTGTCTATTAGCCCAATTAAATGTTATGTTTTGTCTGTTTCCTGCCCTTGTAGTATCGGTGTGAAAATGTCAAGTGTCCCGAAGATATAACTTGTCGTCCTGGTGAAACAATTACAGTAAAGTCAAACGCCGTGGAGCCTTGCTGCCCCTTGTATGAATGTGGTAAGTACAGGTGCAACAGAGTCTCAAATAAGCTTTGAGCTCAATGTAAACTGCAAACACATAGCTATAGATATTGGATACGAACTGTGTCATTAGTGTAAGAGGTTACATAATAAATATGCTGATAACAATATTTATTTTATGGATAGAGATGGCACAATGGCTTGGATTTAGTTAATTCAATTAATCATATGACAATATCAAATAAATCTTTGCCACAACATATAAAAGACTTCAGGTAGCATACCAATTATGTTGAAAAGGTGGAATATTAGAGAGGTTGCGAACGGAACTGGAGCAAAACTAATCAATGGACCATATTAACTAAGCAGTCTTCTGTTGAGACGCCTTCAATGCTGGAAGACCGCGTATAGCCCATTAGAGTCAATGGATTGCAAGGTGTCTTCCATCACCAAAAGGGGTTTTATGGTATAAGATTACTTAGTATTTATGGGCCAATATCAGCACCATTACTCTCAATGGGATCCTGTTTCTTTTATACATTTGTTACACTGTTTTAGTCAATTTCCCCCAGTTTGGAGTCAGGACACTTTGATAAATAGACTCCTATATTTTAATCAACTGGGGTTTATCGAACACTTCTTAATTCCTCATTAGGAAAATAGGTGGTTTTGTTTGCTTAAAAAAGAGATTATTCTCCTATAACAGTCTTTTGGGAGCTAGTATATGAAGCTAATATCACAGAAACTTCTCCTTTCATATCCAATAATATGACTGTACTTGTAACCCGGAACCACTTCAATGTCCCTCCAGGGAAGGTCTGGTTAACCACATCTTGATAGCCTGAGTTTTACATTTCTATAATATACTCAACTTCCTTCCTTTTCTCTCAGTAGTTTGTTTTGGCAACAGTACAATGTACACTGTACTAATTACTAGATGTTACTGTATTATTGCGCATAATTTAAGACAAAGCACTTTTTTTGTGAAATATGGAAAAGGTGTTTTTTCTCTCTTCATCGTCAAACGTTGTTTTTTTGCCACTTCCCCAGTCATGGTTCTGTACACCTTTTCCCTATTGGATTATAATAGGCCCATACCTTTCCTTCCACTGTAATAAAGGATTTCCATTACTACTTAATAAGGCAAATACAAAGACTTGCATCTATCTAAACTGGACTGCTCCCTATACTCTCCTCTCCACTCTCCCACTGAAATTGGACATACATACTGTACAATATTTCATGAGATTCATTGTTTTCTTAACACTAATGAGTATTCTGTGGGTTTGTTAGCATTGTGAGATAAAGGAAGATCCGTGGGCCGTAATTACCAAGCAAAGCTCTGCTATAAGATACCTTCTAGTGCCGGAGGACACCTTACCACCCATGAACCTAAAAGGCATGTAAGGTATCTTCCAGTGCCAGAGGGTATCTTATGGCACTGCTTAGTAAATTTGGGCCAATATAACTTCTTTGCTGTTCCTTAGTTTTTGTTATCTTTTTTGAGTGCTAAATGTTGGAGGGTATGGAAAAAGGGTATAGAATTGAAGGGTGTAGAATTGGAGGGTATGGAAGTAGGTATAGATGGATCATCTAGTTGATATAAACAATTGTAAATAATATGATGGAAAGGACCAGCGTGAAATCCTATACTACTAACCAGTACTCATTTACATGCCAGGTTTTTAAATATATTTGTGTGAGAAAGCATAAATGGTCTAAAAAGTAAAAAAAAAAAAGGCAAAGTAATGAGGTACACTGTATATGTAATAAAGAAAGCATTATTAAACTAAGTGTGTTTTTTTGTAGAATCACCAACTACAACACCTGCAATAGGAATAGAAACATCATCTTCTCCACTGGTAAGAATGATCAGTAGTAATGGCCGTACATTACAGAAATGTAATCCTCAAGTGCCGACCAGCATTGCATTAGTAAGCATGTGAAACAGTGTAGTAGCTTAAAACAATGAAATGCAATTATTCTGCCATCCTACCGCATGAGAGAGGGTCAGGCTGCACATCCAATGTCTCTGGCGCATCCTTTTCTTTCATCCCGATTCAATATGCTATGAAGACGTTCTTCCTGAGCAAGGGGAAGATGGCTTTACAGAATATGAAATAAATATGGGCCTTTGCATGACACAAACGCACAACGAGGCATATACAGACGAGACCACGAGTATTCTAAAGCTTGCCTTAAACTCAGCCCGGTTACATTCTGGGTATGTGCTGGGTGTAACCTGGCTAGTTTAAGGCAAGTTTAAGGCATTTCTGCATTGACTAATGACCCATAGGATTTACACAGCAGTTGTCCCTGGCAGTCCGATTCAGTTTGAATGGGACTGCCAGGGACCCCCTCTGTTAATCTGATGGGCCATTAATCACTGCAGAAATGCTGTGTCTGGTTTAAGGCAAGTTTAAGGCATGTATCCAGCATGTACCTGGGTGTACCTGGGTCTTTTTGGCGATTACAACTGGTTTGTGTTAGAATAACCGTGGGCACTACAGTACATATGTGTTTGTTTTTATTGCATCTTGTGATATGACTGATATCTGGTGTATGTGTCCATTGTAGGATATATGCAAGACTGGTCAGTACAATGTGGTAACATGCAAGAAGGAAGCTGCTTCTTCAGCGATTTTAGCATCTTGTTAGAATTTTCTTCCTTTTTTACATTAATTACTGTTAACTACCAGATCTGATGGAGTAAAACAAGTTTGCCTAACAAGGCCTAATGGTATCAAACACATGAAAAGGTTTCCTGTTTGACTCAGATGCTAAGATGTGCTCAGAAAGTCTGCACAGTATTAATAGAGACTGCTTGATCCATTGATCCCTGGACATGCAAACATGTGAAACAATGTATTCAGCGCAAATAATTGAGTCACTGAGTTATATATTTCTGTGAGCCTATAGACAGCGCCTTCGTTTGTAATTACAATATGTTCATGCCATATGGTGATTTTGATATACCTCTGTGTATCTATACATAGGATATATGCAAGAATGTACGCTGCCAAGTAGTAACCTGTGAGAAGGAAGGTGCTTCCATAGTGGAAGTTCCTTGGGTGGATCCATGCTGTCCACATTTCGTGTGTGGTAAGTTCATATATAAAGTATACTTTAAAGGCCATTGACCCAATTAAGATTTTTAAATGATCATATCTAGTGGCTTCTATCAATGTCTAGCACTTGATTGCTCTTGTTCCCATTGTAATCCTGAATGAAGTGGACCATCTGAGATGCCAGGAGGATTATACTTTTGTCTTGTCTTAATGTGTAATTTTCTCAAGAAATTTAAATTGACATTCAACTATAATGTAGCATTAATGGGCTTTAAAGAACCAGCACTCAGAGTAAGTTTGCCAAATAAATTCCAAACGTTGATTGAACTAAAGGTAATACGTATATAAATATTTCAATTATTTCTGTTTGCTTTCAGAATGCCAGACTGAATGCAGTCGACCTCCTACTTGTACTGATCGCAGTCAGCCAATAATATCTATTGACCCTGAAACTCAATGCTGTCCAACATACACATGTGGTAAGTACCCACAGAACAGAGGAAGTAGAGTGGATGTGATACACAAAGACCACAGTGAACTCTGCCTAGATTGGTGTAGATTCATAATCACGGGAAAGGGAATCACAGTGTACAGCACAGAACACACTGACTGACAGTGATATCAAATTGAAGTGTTAGCATCTTCATCAGTTGCATTGCAGTATATGATTTACTATTATATACATTTATTTTTAAGAGCCTAATTCTACTACCGTCTAGCTGTGAAGTAACACTGCTATGTTGGCTTTTATATTTCAGATTATTTATTATTAACAGATTATTAATCCCAGTATGTTTTCTTGACAGAGCCCTCTACCACACCAGCATCTGTTACAACTACAAAGGTATGCTTCTATCATCTTGAAATAGTGTTGGACATTAGATATGTAGAAAGAGCATATTCAGAATCATGTTACATCTGTAAACTTGTGAAACTGTGTAATTGGTCTAAACAAATGAAGCAAATCCACGTAATCAACGTTCTGTTTTTGGTGTTCCCATCCTCAAACATGTAGGCTGCCTGATAAATCCTTGGTTGTGTGATACAAAGAGGATTTATCTAGCTACAGAATGTTCATGTTATATATGACTACTGTACTAATATCCTGCGTTTGTGTGTTTTTGTATCTTGTAGGAGATTTGTAAGAATGTAACGTGCCCTATTATGAAATGTGACAAGATAGGTTATACACTGGTAGCCACCCTTGGGTCTGATCCCTGCTGTTCAGAGTATTCGTGTGGTAAGTACAAGTGTGAACAATTTCACCAATTAATATGTAGTAAACAAACCCACAGTTTAGCATGTGAAACATAGCCAGGTGCTTATAAGAATTCTGGAAATCATGTCACACTCGTGAAGAGCTTTACTTCTGCATTTTCTATGTCTATTGATTTATGCCAATGTGCAAATCTAGCACAGTGAGGAAATAAATGACAAGAGAGGAGTCTGATTGCAAAGTGGAGTAGAGAGTAATATAATGCTGCCCCTGGATACATGAGACTGAAGGTTTTATTTCCATCTTATGTATCTTTAACATAAGTTTAATAGGTAATAAGAACAGTAAGCATCAGAGCAGCATAATGATAACATGATGAATGGGCAGTATCAGTCATGTCTACCAACATTGGGTCATATTGATTCATTTTATTTCAAATGAATGGAAGTTACTGCAGTGTTAACAATGTATCACACCTCTTCTACTGCACACTTACAGTCTCCAAAACATCTAGTCAAACAGTCCAAACATATTATTGGGAAGGTCTCTTTTAGGCTTATAGCTGCTGACACCCAACACTAGTTTAGGGTTCTGTTTCTCTGGTGAAAAAGGTTTAAAGGACTTGACGTGTATAGTCATCCTCTATATTATCATACATCCCAGTTTATTTAGTTTATTTCGTGAGATACTGTATTGGAGAAAATGCCGCCTTGCTGATAAACTGCTTCTTATATCCTTATCATGCAGAACTAGTAAATAAACGTAATTAGTACTGTGTGTGTGCAGTTACCTATTTCCCTGTCTTAGGGTGTAGAGCTATCATTGACTAGATTGAAAAGTCCTTGTGTACTAACAACAATAATCTTTCTTTCATATTTCAGTCCCTGAAGAGGAAGTCACTACTGTAAGTTCACAGGAGGTTTGCATGAGGTGTCTTATTAAGGGGAGATGTGAGAGAGTGCGATGTGGGGACATTTATACATTAATGTTATTAAACCTTCTATTCTCCAGTCACTTCTCTTCTCTCTGTTATTCTCTCCTTTTCTAGTTCCTATGTAGTATTTGGTGCCCCACACTCACTCTGTACCTCTCTTGTTTGATTCCCCATTCGTGTTGAAGAATTTCTCCTGATTTTGTTTTCTTGCATAGATCTAAATCCAAATAAAATACTTCATATTCTCTACAATTTGAGGCAGAAACTATCTATTTCATAATAATGCAATGATCCTTGGATTTAATTTCATTGCATCTACATTTTTTAAAAGTCTTGTTTTCATCATTTATTTCACAGATGATGCCAACCACCAGCAAGATCTATACTCAGGTATGTTCCCTTCTAACACAGGCTGTTACAAGAGGTTGAACTCAATAGGAAATTATCATGCATTATCCATTGGTGATATTTTTTTCCAGTTAAAACCTAAAATTGGCATCTCTAGCTATATTACAATATTTAATACATAACAATATTTCAAATGTGCTTTCCCATCAGCTTCTCACAAACATAACGTGATGTAAAATGCAAGTGTATAATAATGATACAGCCTTTGTGTATATTAGCCCAATTAACTGTTCTGTTTTGTCTGTTTCCTGGCCCTTGTAGCCTGGATGTGAATATGTTAAGTGTTCCAGAGATACGACTTGTCGTCCTGGTGAAATGGTTATTGTGAAGTCAAACCCTGCGGATCCTTGCTGTCCCATGTATGAATGTGGTAAGTACAGATACAACAAAGTGTCACATATGCTTTGAGCGCACAGTAAACTGCAAATATATAGTTATAGTTATGGAAATGAACTGTGTCATTAGTGTAAGAGGTTACAAAGAGTCTAAATACATTTATTTTCTGGGTAGAGAGTGCACAATCATTAGTGCCCCAACATACTGTATGAAACACTACAGACAGCATACTGTACAAATCATGTTGACAATGTGGCATATTAGAGAGGTTGCAATCCGAACTGGAGCAAAACTACACTATGGACCATATTTGGCCATCTTCTGCTGAGACACCTTCAGATTCTGGAAGACCCCTTACAGCCCATTCAAGTCAACTGCTTAATAAATATGGGCCAATATCACCACCAGATTTATCAAAGAAGAAAATCCCATTACTCTCAATGGGATATTGTTTCTTTTATATGTTTGTTACACTGTTTTGTTCAATGTCCCCAAGCTTTGGAGTCAGGACACTTTGATAAATAGACTCCTATATTTTATCTGACACTTCTTAATTCCTCATTAGGAAAATGTGTCGATTTTCTTCCTTAAAAAATAGATTATTTCCCTGTAACAGTCTTTTGGGAGCCAGTTGTTAAATGTCCTTAAATTCGCTTTTTCTGTAGATTCACATCAGTATAACAGAATTCAGCATTCTTGTCGTTTGCACACAAAAACAAAACGTTTATTTTGAAAATAATTACTTACATACAAAAATAGTAAGAATGACGATGGTGATGTTTCAAATAGATTGATATTCTTAAGAATAGTTGCACATAGTAACCTTCTTTCTGTTAATATTCTCTTCAGGTATTAACATGTCCTTTTCTCCTCTTCATGGTATTATCAATCTGGCCTGGTCTTTCTTCGTCTGGCCTATCTTCTCTCCATCCTTCCTTCCTAAACTCACTAAGCTCACTGCTGTATTTATCCATAAAGACCCACCCAGTCAGCCATTTTAACCTTTAAGATGTTATATCCCAACATGGTATTCACCTACATTACTGATGTCATATGAACTACTTCTGAACATATAAGTAGTTTCAAACTTACTGAATTGAAAAGTCTTATGCAGCATTTTTCCCAGTTAGGACTTGCAGCTGTTCAACAACTTGAGGCCACGAATTGACATTTTGGGTCAATTCTGTCTGTCAGAATAGATCTGACCTTTCACTTAGAATACTGCACATGTAACAATAACTGAATATACAATCAGATAATATATAGATATGAAGGAAAGTCCAGACTATTATACTGTATACTTTAACATTCTGCCTTTGATAACAGATTCATTCATTACAATATAATTATTGCTAAATTGGATTTCTTACACCAGTATATGAAGCTAATATCACAGAAACTTCTCCAATAATATGACTGTATTTGTACCCCCAAAACCACATCAATCTCTCTCCAGGGAAGGTCTGGTTAACCACATCTTGATAGTCTGAGTTTTACATTTTAATAATATACTCAACTTCCTTCCTTTTCACGCAGTAGTTTGTTTTACGAAACAGTACCCTGTACACTGTACTAATTGCTAGATGTTACTGTATTATTGCGCATAATTTAAGACAAAACTGATTTTTGTGAAATATGGAAAAGGTGTTTTTTCTCTCTTCATCGGCAAACATTGTGTTTTTGCCACTTCCCCAGTCATGGTTCTGTACACCTTTTCCTTATTGGATTATAATAGGCCCATACTGTTCCTTCCACTGTAATAAAGGATTTCCATTACTACTTAATAATGCAAATACAAAGACTTGCATCTATCTAAACTGGACTGCTCCCTATACTCTCCTCTCCACTCTCCCACTGAAATTGGACATGCATACTGTACAATAAGCATTCCATAAGATTCATTGTTTTCTTAACACTAATGAGTATTCTGTGGGTTTGTTACCATTGTGAGATAAAGGAAAGACAGTGGGCCGTAATTACCAAGCAAAGCTCTGCCATAAGATGCCTTCTAGTGCCAGAGGACACCTTACCGCCCATGAACCCAAAAGGCATGTAAGGTATCTTATGGCACTGCTTAGTAAATTTGGGCCAATGTCACTTTGGTATTACTTTTTGTTACCTGTTCTGTGTGCTAAATGTTGGAGGGTATGGAAGAAGGTGTAGAATTGAAGTGTGTGGAATAAGATTTTAGAATGGGAGGTTATGGAAGAAGGTACAGTATAGATGGATCATCTAGGCTTGATATAAACAACTGTACATAATATGATGGAGATAACCAGAGTGAAACCATATACTACTAAACAGTACTCCTTTACATGCCAGACTTTTAAATATATTTGTGTGAGAAAGCAGAAATGGTCTAAAAAATTCAAAAAAAGGCAAAGTAATGAGGTACACTGAATATGTAATAAATAAAGCATTATTAAACTAAGTGTGTTTTTGTTTATTGTTCTAGAATCAGTACTAACCACAACACCTGCAATAGGGACAGAAACATCAACTTCCCCACTGGTAAGAATAATCAGTAACACAGTGGTGAATGTACGTGTACATTACAGAAATGTAGTAATCAAGTAGCGATTAGTATGTCATCAGTAAGCATGTGAAACACTGTAATAGTTTATAACAATTAAATACAATTATTCTGTCATCGTAACATGTATCCATACAGGATCAGGTTGCAGAGCGAATATCTCTGGCACATGCCTTTCTTTCATCCCTATTCAATATGCTATAAAGATGTTTTCACCATGATCGGGAAGAATGAAGCTAGAATCTTTCTGAGCAAGGGGAAGATGGCTTTACAGATTTACTGCATAGGGGCCTCTGTGTAACACACACACAAAGAGACATGTAAATATGTGTTTGTTGTTATGACTTTTTGTGATACGGATGATATCTGATCGAGATTGTGTGTCCATTGTAGGAGATATGCAAGAATGTTCAGTGTTATCCGGTAACATGTGAGAAGGAAGGTGCTTTTCCAGTGGGTGTCACTGGGACAGATCCTTGCTGTCCAGAATTTGACTGTGGTAAGAGCATATATAAACCATTTCACTGTTTGGCTATACAGCACTTGGACGCACCAGCATTGAGAGATGTGCCCCCATTTTGTCTGTGGCTTGGGGGTAATAGTAATAGGTACTCAGTTTCCAGGCTTCACAATAAGCAATATCACAAAGACCTGACATGAGCTTATATTATATCATATGATTCTATCACTGATGTTATTGTCTACTCAGTATAATAATCACATTTAGGTGTGATGATATGCTGTAGTCAAAAGTTGTTATATTAATGACATTTTGTTCTGGCCTTTTCTTCTTCTTCTTACAGAGTGTCAGCAAACATGCAGCCCAGCTCCTTTTTGTGGCATTGGGGTCAAACCAGACATGTCTCTAGATCCAGAAACTCAATGCTGTCCAACCTACAAATGCCGTAAGTATCCAGCCACCTGAACAAAAACAGCAAGAGTGAGGTGTGAACACCGCATGGTCACACTGAAATCTGACTAGAATAGAGCATGAACATTTTGGGAGGATCAAAATCTGTCTGCATTATGCAAATGGCTAAAAACCATTGATAGGTTCTAAATTGTATCTGTTACGTGCATAACGAAGACCTCATTTCATTACTAAGATTGCACAAAATATGTTCTGGTTTACATTTAAACTCTACTTTTACTCTTAATTACGCTTAATTTTTCATAGAATTTACAAATGTTTAAATACCTTCTCAAATGAAATCAATGAGTTTATGCTGCTACGTTTTTGAATATTTTCTGTCATTGAAATGTTTTTGAAAAATAAGGAAAAATCTTTGATTGCAAAATGTTGCGAGTGTTACAGGGTCAGGTTCACCTGATTCCCAAGTGTCAGTGAACTCTTCAGACATTTAGATATTTGTTCCCTTGGTGCTTTAGATGTTTCAGTCACTTCAAAAAGACCATAGTGCCCTAACACCAATGTATTTACTCTCATGTTTCAGGTAATGAAGGAAAACCTGTTACCACAGTAAGTTCATGATTATAACATGAATAAATAAGATGTCCTTTTTATCTTTATTTAATGCTCTGGTTTAATTTAACCATTTCTCTTGCAAACCCCTCCTTGGACTTTTATATCCAATTCCCCCCTACCTCACTTATGTCTCTTATTCTTGCATTATTTAACATTGAGGGCCATGTCTAGTAAGTGGTGATTTGTAAGCAGTGAAATCACTTTGCAGGCCATTTAAGTAAATGTATTGTTAGATCAAGTTGGCAACACCAGATGTTAAAGGCCTTAAACTCTTAAACTTGTTTGTCATTGAACTGGCATCCCTTTGTCAGTACTAGACAGTTACATAGTAAGGGTAAGCAACTTACAATTCTAAGCTATCTACTGCAGCGAAAAGTATTAAGAAAGTTAATATTGCATACAGTACATAAATACTTAGGAAGTTATTTTGGCGCAGAGCAACAATGTTTAGTTTAGTTTGGCATTATATTTAGTACACCTGTTTATTAAATACCTTTACATCTTGTTAATTGTTCCTATTTAACTTCTCTTCACAGCCTTCTGTCATCGTCACCACAACTCAGGTACTGTATATGATAGAGGAGAGGGGGCCAGCTCCTGTCCTCAAGAGGCACCAACAGGCCAGGCATTATGGATATCCCTGCATCAACACAGGTGGCTCAATCAGTGGCTCAGTCATGATTGAGCCACCTGTGCTGAAGCAGGGATGTCCATGATACCTGGCCTGCTGGTGGCCATTAAGGACTGGAGTTTGCCACCCCTGTGGTAGAGGCTGATTACACGGCTGTGATGTACTACTCAACATGAAATTATGGGGCATAGTCATGAATCCAGACACTATTTTTAAGTCTATTTTATGAATCAAGTCCTTTTGTGCCAACTTTAGCTCTAGCTAAACAGGCATCTCCATTCATGTATATAGAATATTGCCCATGTTAATATTTCCGAGGGTTCCTAACTTATAAATCTGAAGTCATTTTGATTAAAGTTTGTGGATCCTCTTTCTACTACTCTTGAAAAACTAAAAAAACAGGACTTGATAAATATGTCCTGTTGTCATAGATCCAGTTTGCAACTGCAGTTTACCAAATGTGCCCTATTTGAAAGCTGTAATATAACATGGTATATAATAGAAATAATGATCTATATCAGCTGTGGCCAACTTCAGTCTTCAAGGGCCACCAACAGGTCAGGTTTTAGGATATCCCTGCTTCAGCACAGGTGGCTCAATCAGTCTCTGCTTCAGCACAGGTGGCACAATCATTCCCTGCTTCAGCACAGGTTGCTCGAGCCACTGATTGGGCCACCTGTGCTGAAGCAGGGATATCCTGTTGGTGGCCCTTGAAGGCTGAAGTTGGCCACCCCTGATCTATGTGTTCCCTGGCACTGAGTTTCGAGTTTCTCACAACCACAAGCACGCACCAAGCACTGCTCTGCTTACCTTGACACAGCCTTCACCACTCACTAGCAGTTCTCATATCAGCAGTTTCCTCGCACTGGACCATCAGTGGACGGATGGGAAACCTTTATCTTTCGTTGACTAGATGCAGAAATAAAGCTCAGTTTCCCCACGGGTATTAAACCCTTAATTTCCCGATACTCACCGTTCCCTCCTTTATTTTTCTCCTTTACTGCCGATTCCTCCCAGGCTTATTATGCATTACCCAGGATAATAATGTTGAGTTGGTGATGCTCATATAAACTATTTCAAGATCATGATATTTGCAACTGATAGAAACTTAGTGAAACCGGATTTCATAATAGGGCAAAGATTGTTCTTTTGTGTTGAAGTTGTATTTAAAATGCCTCTGTTCTTCACCAAGTTATGTCTCCACTTATTCCGCAGCCAACTACCACCGGGGAAACACAGAGGACCACTGGTTCTATTGTCAGTTCTACCAAGGTATGATGGCCAGTAACCCTGTAAAGCAGTGGTTCTTAACCTTTTTGAACCTACGGACTCCTAGATCCTGATTTTTTTAACTTTCGAACCCCCACACTATGAAATAATATATTTATTGTATTATATACATTATTATAAATCATTTATTGTTGGGTTTTTTTGCGCTGACCCCCTGGAGCTGCTCCACGAACCCCCGGAGAGTCCATGGACCACAGGTTAAGAACCCCTGATGTAAAGGCATTAAAATGGGACGTTGTGTTTAATACTTCAATGTTTAGTAATAAATGTAAGGGGTCGTTGCAGTCTCCTTGCTGCAAACAGCAATGCATTTGTTTGGTATCATTAAAAAATCTTGTGCTGTTGTTTAGTTTCTCCAGTATTGCACCTGTTTTACATCAAGTAGACTTCAATAAATAGCTCTTCTTATGTACCTGAATAGACTACACTTTAATATGCAAGTAAAGCATTATGCATATCCGTGTGTATCTTGCAAAGATTTTTTGGTTTATAGTAAAATCAATGGGTAGTCTGTCTGTAGCTTAACAGTATTGCTGTGTAATCAAGTCTTCTATGACTTCCATTTTCTACAGCCTAATTGTAGAGATGTGATATGCAGCAACAAGAAACCCTGCAAGGATAACGAAAGAGTGATTGTGAAGCCAAACCCATTGAATCCCTGCTGTCCATTGTACGAGTGCGGTAAGTTTGGGGAGGGGAGGATGTCAGAGTAGCCAACAAGTGGTTTTGCTCTATTACTGCGGAAGTTTAATTGCTCATGCAAATAGCAATAAACCAGCACCAGTAGGGTGACATGCTGGTGAGATGCCAGTCCTATCCATAGAAGAACATAGCACAGGAAAGCAAACTGTGACTTTGATAAACAGGCCACATAATAAAAGAGCAAGGATAAATAAAGGAGAATAGTTATTTTGTTTCAGCTTTCTGACCCATGGTTGGTACGGTATGTTATGTTTTGTGCTCACTACGTCTTTGCCGCCCATTTATTCATGAATTCAGCGATCAACTCATTTAAAACAATATCTAACTGTGCATCCTTCTGCAACTAGTGTATATTTTGCATCTATTTCTGATACTAGTAGCAAGTGTAACAAGATGTCCTCCTTTTGTAGAATGTACATGCAAGACAGTGCCGGCGTGCAGCAGTGATGAGCGGCTGGTGGCAGTGCAACAGAACAACCAATGCTGTCCCAGGCTGAAATGTGGTATGTGTCAAATGGAGCTTACCAATTGGACATCTGATTTGTT